>NW_026989065.1:0-108943 GCF_030222135.1 Aotus nancymaae
TCGATTCAGATGTCTGCAGACACTTTCTCTGCAGAGTCCCAAAACAGGCGTTTTCAGCCCATTACCGGCATATGGAAGAAACAGCAGTAAGCACAGGGAAATATCTGCTTCTAAATCCAAAACGCAGCTATCTAACAGAACGGTTGTCAATGTGTGCACTCAACTTCCAGAGTTAAACCCGTGTGCGGATTCAGCAGTCTGCAAACACTTTCTCTGCAGAGTCCCAAAACAGGCGTTTTCAGCCCATTACCGGCATAGGGAAGAAACAGCAGTAAGCACAGGGAAATATCTGCTTCTAAATCCAAAACGCAGCTATCTAACAGAACGGTTGTCAATGTGTGCACTCAACTTCCGGAGTTAAACCCGTGTGTGGATTCAGCAGTCTGCAAACACTTTCTCTGCAGAGTCCCAAAACAGGCGTTTTCAGCCCATTACCGGCATAGGGAAGAAACAGCAGTAAGCACAGGGAAATATCTGCTTCTAAATCCGAAACGCAGCTATCTAACAGAACGGTTGTCAATGTGTGCACTCAACTTCAAGAGTTAAACCCGTGTGTCGATTCAGCAGTCTGCAAACACTTTCTCTGCAGAGTCCCAAAACAGGCGTTGTCAGCCCATTACCGGCATAGGGAAGAAACAGCAGTAAGCACAGGGAAATATCTGCGTCTAATTCCAAAACGCAGCTATCTAACAAAACGGTTGTCAATGTGTGCACTCAACTTCCAGAGTTAAACCCGTGTGTGGATTCAGCAGTCTGCAAACACTTTCTCTGCAGAGTCCCAAAACAGGCGTTTTCAGCCCATTACCGGCTTAGGGAAGAAACAGCAGTAAGCACAGGGAAATATCTGCTTCTAAATCCAAAACGCAGCTATCTAACAGAACGGTTGTCAATGTGTGCACTCAACTTCCAGAGATAAACCCGTGTGTGGATTCAGCAGTCTGCACACACTTTCTCTGCAGAGTCCCAAAACAGGCGTTTTCAGCCCATTACCGGCATAGGGAAGAAACAGCAGTAAGCACAGGGAAATATCTGCTTCTAAATCCAAAACGCAGCTATCTAACAGAACGGTTGTCAATGTGTGCACTCAACTTCCAGAGTTAAACCCGTGTGTGGATTCAGCAGTCTGCAAACACTTTTTCTGCAGAGTCCCAAAACAGGCGTTTTCAGCCCATTACCGGCATATGGAAGAAACAGCAGTAAGCACAGGGAAATATCTGCTTCTAATTCCAAAACGCAGCTATCTAACAGAACGGTTGTCAATGTTTGCAATCAACTTCCAGAGTTAAACCCGTGTGTGGATTCAGCAGTCTGCAAACACTTTCTCTGCAGAGTCCCAAAACAGGCGTTTTTAGCCCATTACCGGCATATGGAAGAAACAGCAGTAAGCACAGGGAAATATCTGCTTCTAAATCCAAAACGCAGCTATCTAACAGAACTGTTGTCAATGTGTGCACTCAACTTCCAGAGTTAAACCCGTGTGCGGATTCAGCAGTCTGCACACACTTTCTCTGCACAGTCCTAAAACAGGCGTTTTCAGCCCATTACCGGCATAGGGAAGATACAGCAGTAAGCACAGGGAAATATCTGCTTTCTAAATCCAAAACGCAGCTATCTAACAGAACGGTTGTCAATGTGTGCACTCAACTCCCAGAGTTAAACCCGTGTGTGGATTCAGCAGTCTGCAAACACTTTCTCTGCAGAGTCCCAAAACAGGCGTTTTTAGCCCATTACCGGCATATGGAAGAAACAGCAGTAAGCACAGGGAAATATCTGCTTCTAAATCCAAAACGCAGCTATCTAACAGAACGGTTGTCAATGTGTGCACTCAACTTCCAGAGTTAAACCCGTGTGCGGATTCAGCAGTCTGCACACACTTTCTCTGCACAGTCCTAAAACAGGCGTTTTCAGCCCATTACCGGCATAGGGAAGATACAGCAGTAAGCACAGGGAAATATCTGCTTCTAAATCCAAAACGCAGCTATCTAACAGAACGGTTGTCAATGTGTGCACTCAACTCCCAGAGTTAAACCCGTGTGTGGATTCAGCAGTCTGCACACACTTTCTCTGCAGAGTCCCAAAACAGGCGTTTTCAGCCCATTTCCGGCATAGGGAAGAAACAGCAGTAAGCACAGGGAAATATCTGCTTCTAAATACAAAACGCAGCTATCTAACAGAACGGTTGTCAATGTGTGCACTCAACTTCCAGAGTTAAACCCGTGTGTGGATTCAGGAGTCTGCAGAGACTTTCTCTGCAGAGTCCCAAAACAGACGTTTTCAGCCCATTACCGGCATAGGGAAGAAACAGCAGTAAGCACAGGGAAATATCTGCTTCTAAATCCAAAACGCAGCTATCTAACAGAATGGTTGTCAATGTGTGCACTCAACTTCCAGAGTTAAACCCGTGTGTGGATTCAGCAGTATGCAAACACTTTCTCTGCAGAGTCCCCAAAACAGGCGTTTTCAGCCCATTACCGGCATAGGGAAGAAACAGCAGTAAGCACAGGGAAATATCTGCGTCTAATTCCAAACGCAGCTATCTAACAGAACGGTTGTCAATGTGTGCACTCAACTTCCAGAGTTAAACGCGTGTGTGGATTTAGCAGTCTGCAAACACTTTACCTGCAGAGTCCCAAAACAGGCGTTTTCAGCCCATTACCGGCATAGGGAAGAAACAGCAATAAGCATAGGGAAATATCTGCTTCTAAATCCAAAACGCAGCTATCTAACAGAACGGTTGTTAATGTGTGCACTCAACTTCCAGAGTTAAACCCGTGTGTGGATTCAGCAGTGTGCAAACACTTTCTCTGCAGAGTCCCAAAACAGTCGTTTTCAGCCCATTACCGGCATAGGGAAGAAACAGCAGTAAGCACAGGGAAATATCTGCTTCTAAATCCGAAACGCAGCTATCTAACAGAACGGTTGTCAATGTGTGCACTCAACTTCCAGAGTTAAACCCGTGTGTGGATTCAGCAGTCTGCAAACACTTTCCCTGCAGAGTCCCAAAACAGGCGTTTTCAGCCCATTACCGGCATAGGGAAGAAACAGCAGTAAGCACAGGGAAATATCTGCTTCTAAATCCAAAACGCAGCTATCTAACAGAACGGTTGTCAATGTGTGCACTCAACTTCCAGAGTTAAACCCGTGTGTGGATTCAGCAGTCTGCAAACACTTTCTCTGCAGAGTCCCGAAAACAGGCGTTTTCAGCCCATTACCGGCATAGGGAAGAAACAGCAGTAAGCACAGGGAAATATCTACTTCTAAATCCGAAACGCAGCTATCTAACAGAACGGTTGTCAATGTGTGCACTCAACTTCCCGAGTTAAACCCGTGTGTGGATTCAGCAGTCTGCAAACACTTTATCTGCAGAATCCCAAAACAGGCGTTTTCAGCCCATTACCGGCATAGGGAAGAAACAGCAGTAAGCACAGGGAAATATCTGCTTCTAAATCCAAAACGCAGCTATCTAACAGAACGGTTGTCAATGTGTGCACTCAACTTCCGGAGTTAAAACCGTGTGTGGATTCAGCAGTCTGCAAACACTTTCTCTGCAGAGTCCCAAAACAGGCGTTTTCAGCCCATTACCGGCATAGGGAAGAAAGAGCAGTAAGCACAGGGAAATATCTGCTTCTAAATCCAAAACGCAGCTATCTAACAGAACGGATGTCAATGTGTGCACTCAACTTCCAGAGTTAAACCCGTTGTGTGGATTCAGCAGTCTGCAAACACTTTCTCTGCAGAGTCCCAAAACAGGCGTTTTCAGCCCATTACCGGCATAGGGAAGAAACAGCATTAAGCACAGGGAAATATCTGCTTCTAAATCCAAAACGCAGCTATCTAACAGAACGGTTGTCAATGTGTGCACTCAACTTCCAGAGTTAAGCCCGTGTGTAGATTCAGCAGTCTGCAAACACTTTCTCTGCAGAGTCCCAAAACAGGCATTTTCAGCCCATTACCGGCATACGGAAGAAACAGCAGTAAGCACAGGGAAATATCTGCTTCTAAATCCAAAACGCAGCTATCTAACAGAACGGTTGTCAATGTGTGCACTCAACTTCCAGAGTTAAACCCGTGTGTGGCTTAAGCAGTCTGCACACACTTTCTCTGCAGAGTCCCAAAACAGGCGTTTTCAGCCCATTACCGGCATAGGGAAGAAACAGCAGTAAGCACAGGAAATATCTGCGTCTAATTCCAAAAGGCAGCTATCTAACAGAACGGTTGTCAATGTGTGCACTCAACTTCCAGAGTTAAACCCGTGTGTGGATTCAGCAGTCTGCAAACACTTTCTCTGCAGAGTCCCAAAACAGGCGTTTTCAGCCCATTACCCGGCATATGGAAGAAACAGTAGTAAGCACAGGGAAATATCTGCTTCTAAATCCAAAATGCAGCTATCTAACAGAACGGTTGTCAATGTGTGCACTCAACTTCCAGAGTTAAACCCGTGTGTGGATTCAGCAGTCTGCAAACACTTTCTCTGCAGAGTCCCAAAACAGGCGTTTTCAGCCCATTACCGGTATAGGGAAGAAACAGCAGTAAGCACAGGGAAATATCTGCTTCAAAATCCAAAACGAAGCTATCTAACAGAACGGTTGTGAATGTGTGCACTCAACTTCCAGAGTTAAACCCGTGTGTGGATTCAGCAGTCTGCAAACACTTTCTCTGCAGAGTCCCAAAACAGGCGTTTTCAGCCCATTACCGGCATATGGAAGAAACAGCAGTAAGCACAGGGAAATATCTGCTTCTAAATCCGAAACGCAGCTATCTAACAGAACGGTTGTCAATGTGTGCACTCAACTTACAGAGTTAAACCCGTGTGTGCTTTCAGCAGTCTGCAAACACTTTCTCTGCAGAGTCCCAAAACAGGCGTTTTCAGCCCATTACCGGCATATGGAAGAAACAGCAGTAAGCACAGGTAAATATCTGCTTCTAAATCCAAAACGCAGCTATCTAACAGAACGGTTGTCAATGTGTGCACTCAAATTCCAGAGTTAAACACGTGTGTCGATTCAGATGTCTGCAGAGACTTTCTCTGCAGAGTCCCAAAACAGGCGTTTTCAGCCCATTACCGGCTTATGGAAGAAACAGCAGTAAGCACAGGGAAATATCTGCTTCTAAATCCAAAACTCAGATATCTAACAGAACGGTTGTCAATGTGTGCACTCAACTTCCAGAGTTAAACCCGTGTGCGGATTCAGCAGTCTGCAAACACTTTCTCTGCAGAGTTCCAAAACAGGCGTTCTCATTCCATTACCGGCATAGGGAAGAAACAGCAGTAAGCACAGGGAAATATCTGCTTCTAAATCCAAAACGCAGCTATCTAACAGAACGGTTGTAAATGTGTGCACTCAACTTCCGGAGGTAAACCAGTGTGTGGATTCAGCAGTCTGCAAACACTTTCTCTGCAGAGTCCCAAAACATGCATTTTCAGCCCATTACCGGCATATGGAAGAAACAGCAGTAAGCACAGGGAAATATCTGCTTCTAAATCAAAAAGGCAGCTATCTAACAGAACGGTTGTCAATGTGTGCACTCAACTTCCAGAGTTAAACACGTGTGTGGATTCAGCAGTCTGCAGACACTTTCTCTGCAGAGTCCCAAAACAGGCGTTTTCAGCCCATTACCGGCATATGGAAGAAACAGCAGTAAGCACAGGGAAATATCTAATTCTAAATCCAAAACGCAGCTATGTAACAGAACGGTTGTGAATGTGTGCACTCAACTTCAGAGTTAAACCCGTGTGTGGATTCAGCAGTCTGCAAACACTTTCTCTGCAGAGTCCCAAAACAGGCGTTTTCAGCCCATTTCCGGCATAGGGAAGAAACAGCAGTAAGCACAGGGAAATATCTGCTTCTAAATCCAAAACGCAGCTATCTAACAGAACGGTTGTTAATGTGTGCACTAAACTTCCAGAGTTAAACCCGTGTGTGGATTCAGCAGTCTGCAAACACTTTCTCTGCAGAGTCCCAAAACAGGCGTTTTCAGCCCATTACCCGGCATAGGGAAGAAACAGCAGTAAGCACAGGGAAATATCTGCTTCTAAATCCAAAACGCAGCTATCTAACAGAACGGTTGTCAATGTGTGCACTCAACTTCCAGAGTTAAACCCGTGTGGGGATTCAGCAGTCTGCAAACACTTTCTCTGCAGAGTCCCAAAACAGGCGTTTTCAGCCCATTACCGGCATAAGGAAGAAACAGCAGTAAGCACAGGGAAATATCTGCTTCTAAATCCAAAACGCAGCTATCTAACAGAACGGTTGTCAATGTGTGCACTCAACTTCCAGAGTTAAACCCGTGTGTGGATTCAGCAGTCTGCAAACACTTTCTCTGCAGTGTCCCAAAACAGGCGTTTTCAGCCCATTACCGGCATAGGGCAGAAACAGCAGTAAGCACAGGGAAATATCTGCTTCTAAATCCAAAACGCAGCTATCTAACAGAACGGTTGTCAATGTGTGCACTCAAATTCCAGAGTTAAACCCGTGTGTGGATTCAGCAGTCTGCAAACACTTTCTCTGCAGAGTCCCAAAACAGGCGTTTTCAGCCCATTACCGGCATATGGAAGAAACAGCAGTAAGCACAGGGAAATATCTGCTTCTAAATCCAAAACGCAGCTATCTAACAGAACGGTTGTCAATGTGTGCACTCAACTTCCAGAGTTAAACCCGTGTGTGCTTTCAGCAGTCTGCAAACACTTTCTCTGCAGAGTCCCAAAACAGGCGTTTTCAGCCCATTACCGGCATAGGGAAGAAACAGCAGTAAGCACAGGTAAATATCTGCTTCTAAATCCAAAACGCAGCTATCTAACAGAACGGTTGTCAATGTGTGCACTCAACTTCCAGAGTTAAACACGTGTGTCGATTCAGATGTCTGCAGACACTTTCTCTGCAGAGTCCCAAAACAGGCGTTTTCAGCCCATTACCAGCATAGGGAAGAAACAGCAGTAAGCACAGGGAAATATCTGCTTCTAAATCCAAAACGCAGCTATCTAACAGAACGGTTGTCAATGTGTGCACTCAACTTCCAGAGTTAAACCCGTGTGCGGATTCAGCAGTCTGCAAACACTTTCTCTGCAGAGTCCCAAAACAGGCGTTCTCAGCCCATTACCGGCATAGGGAAGAAACAGCAGTAAGCACAGGGAAATATCTGCTTCTAAATCCAAAACGCAGCTATCTAACAGAACGGTTGTCAATGTGTGCACTCAACTTCCGGAGTTAAACCCGTGTGTGGATTCAGCAGTCTGCAAACACTTTCTCTGCACAGTCCCAAAACAGGCGTTTTCAGC
The DNA here is from genome assembly GCF_030222135.1 of Aotus nancymaae. NCBI lineage: Eukaryota > Metazoa > Chordata > Mammalia > Primates > Aotidae > Aotus > Aotus nancymaae. Next base: position 7,277 of record NW_026989065.1, read on the forward strand.
CCATTACCGGCAAAGGGAAGAAACAGCAGTAAGCACAGGGAAATATCTGCGTCTAATTCCAAAACGCAGCTTTCTAACAGAACGGTTGTCAATGTGTGCACTCAACTTCCAGAGTTAAACCCGTGTGCGGATTCAGCAGTCTGCAAACACTTTATCTGCAGAGTCCCAAAACAGGAGTTTTCAGCCCATTACCGGCCTAGGGCAGAAACAGCAGTAAGCACAGGGAAATATCTGCTTCTAAATCCGAAACGCAGCTATCTAACAGAACGGTTGTCAATGTGTGCACTCAACTTCCAGAGTTAAACCCGTGTGTGGATTCAGCAGTCTGCAAACACTTTCTCTGCAGAGTCCCAAAACAGGCGTTTTCAGCCCATTACCGGCATAGGGAAGAAACAGCAGTAAGCACAGGGAAATATCTGCGTCTAATTCCAAAACGAAGCTATCTAACAGAACGGTTGTCAATGTGTACACTCAACTTCCAGAGTTAAACCCGTGTGTGGATTCAGCAGTCTGCAAACACTTTCTCTGCAGAGTCCCAAAACAGGCGTTTTCAGCCCATTACCGGCTTAGGGAAGAAACAGCAGTAAGCACAGGGAAATATCTGCTTCTAAATCCAAAACGCAGCTATCTAACAGAACGGCTGTCAATGTGTGCACTCAACTTCCAGAGTTAAACCCATGTGTGGATTCAGCAGTCGGCAAACACTTTCTCTGCAGAGTCCCAAAACAGGCGTTTTCAGCCCATTACTGGCATAGGGAAGAAACAGCAGTAAGCACAGGGAAATATCTGCTTCTAAATCAAAAAGGCAGCTATCTAACAGAACGGTTGTCAATGTGTGCACTCAACTTCCAGAGTTAAACCCGTGTGTGGATTCAGCAGTCTGCAAACACTTTCTCTGCAGAGTCCCAAAACAGGCGTTTTCAGCCCATTACCGGCATAGGGAAGAAACAGCAGTAAGCACAGGGAAATATCTGCTTCTAATTCCAAAACGCAGCTATCTAACAGAACGGTTGTCAATGTGTGCAATCAACTTCCAGAGTTAAACCCGTGTGTGGATTCAGCAGTCTGCAAACACTTTCTCTGCAGAGTCCCAAAACAGGCGTTTTTAGCCCATTACCGGCATAGGGAAGAAACAGCAGTAAGCTCAGGGAAGTATCTGCTTCTAAATCCAAAACGCAGCTATCTAACCGAACGGTTGTCAATGTGTGCACTCAACTTCCAGAGTTAAACCCGTGTGTGGATTCAGCAGTCTGCACACACTTTCTCTGCAGAGTCCCAAAACAGGCGTTTTCAGCCCATTACCGGCATAGGGAAGAAACAGCAGTAAGCACAGGGAAATATCTGCTTCTAAATCCAAAACGCAGCTATCTAACAGAACGGTTGTCAATGTGTGCACTCAACTTCCAGAGTTAAAACCCGTGTGTGGATTCAGCAGTCTGCACACACTTTCTCTGCAGTGTCCCAAAACAGGCGTTTTCAGCCCATTACCGGCATAGGGAAGAAACAGCAGTAAGCACAGGGAAATATCTGCTTCTAAATCCAAAATGCAGCTATCTAACAGAACGGTTGTCAATGTGTGCACTCAACTTCCAGACTTAAACCCGTGTGTGGATTCAGCAGTCTGCACACATTCTCTGCAGAGTCCCAAAACAGGCGTTTTCAGCCCATTACCGGCATAGGGAAGAAACAGCAGTAAGCACAGGGAAATATCTGCTTCTAAATCCAAAACGCAGCTATCTAACAGAACGGTTGTCAATGTGTGCACTCAACTTCCAGAGTTAAACCCGTGTGTGGATTCAGCAGTCTGTACACACTTTCTCTGCAGAGTCCCAAAACAGGCGTTTTCAGCCCATTTCTGGCATAGGGAAGAAACAGCAGTAAGCACAGGGAAATATCTGCTTCTAAATCCAAAACGCAGCTATCTAACAGAACGGTTGTCAATGTGTGCACTCAACTTCCAGATTTAAACCCGTGTGTGGATTCAGCAGTATGCAAACACTTTCTCTGCAGAGTCCCAAAACAGGCGTTTTCAGCCCATTACCGGCATAGGGAAGAAACAGCAGTAAGCACAGGGAAATATCTGCTTCTAAATCCAAAACGCAGCTATCTAACAGAACGGTTGTCAATGTGTGCACTCAACTTCCAGAGTTAAACCCGTGTGTGGATTCAGCAGTCTGCACACACTTTCTCAGCAGAGTCCCAAAACAGGCGTTTTCAGCCCATTACCGGCATAGGGAAGAAACAGCAGTAAGCACAGGGAAATATCTGCTTCTAAATCCAAAACGCAGCTATCTAACAGAACGGTTGTCAATGTGTGCACTCAGCTTCCAGAGTTAAACCCGCGTGTGGATTCAGCAGTCTGCAGAGACTTTCTCTGCAGAGTCCCAAAACAGGCGTTTTCAGCGCCCATTACCGGCATATGGAAGAAACAGCAGTAAGCACAGGGAAATATCTGCTTCTAAATCCAAAACGCAGCTATCTAACAGAACGGTTGTCAATGTGTGCACTCAACTTCCAGAGTTAAACCCGTGTGTGGATTCAGCAGTCTGCAGAGACTTTCTCTGCAGAGTCCCAAAACAGGCGTTTTCAGCCCATTACCGGCATATGAAGAAACAGCAGTAAGCACAGGGAAATATCTGCTTCTAAATCCAAAACGCAGCTATCTAACAGAACGGTTGTCAATGTGTGCACTCAACTTCCAGAGTTAAACCCGTGTGTGGATTCAGCAGTCTGCAGAGACTTTCTCTGCAGAGTCCCAAAACAGGCGTTTTCAGCCATTACCGGCATATGGAGGAAACAGCAGTAAGCACAGGGAAATATCTGCTTCTAAATCCAAAACGCAGCTATCTAACAGAACGGTTGTCAATGTGTGCACTCAACTTCCAGAGTTAAACCCGTGTGTGGATTCAGCAGTCTGCAGAGACTTTCTCTGCAGAGTCCCAAAACAGGCGTTTTCAGCCCATTACCGGCATATGGAAGAAACAGCAGTAAGCACAGGGAAATATCTGCTTCTAAGTCCGAAACGCAGCTATCTAACAGAACGGTTGTCAATGTGTGCACTCAACTTCCAGAGTTAAACCCGTGTGTGGATTCAGCAGTCTCCAGAGACTTTCTCTGCAGAGTCCCAAAACAGGCGTTTTCAGCCCATTACCGGCATATGGAAGAAACAGCAGTAAGCACAGGGAAATATCTGCTTCTAAATCCAAAACGCAGCTATCTAACAGAACGGTTGTCAATGTGAGCACTCAACTTCCAGAGTTAAACCCGTGTGTGGATTCAGCAGTCTGCACACACTTTCTCTGCAGAGTCCCAAAACAGGCGTTTTCAGCCCATTACCGGCATATGGAAGAAACAGCAGTAAGCACAGGGAAATATCTACTTCTAAATCCAAAACGCAGCTATCTAACAGAACGGTTGTCAATGTGTGCACTCAACTTCCAGAGTTAAACCCGTGTGTGCTTTCAGCAGTCTGCAAACACTTTCTCTGCAGAGTCCCAAAACAGGCGTTTTCAGCCCATTACCGGCATAGGAAGAAACAGCAGTAAGCACAGGTAAATATCTGCTTCTAAATCCAAAACGCAGCTATCTAACAGAACGGTTGTCAATGTGTGCACTCAACTTCCAGAGTTAAACACGTGTGTCGATTCAGATGTCTGCAGACACTTTCTCTGCAGAGTCCCAAAACAGGCGTTTTCAGCCCATTACCAGCATAGGGAAGAAACAGCAGTAAGCACAGGGAAATATCTGCTTCTAAATCCAAAACGCAGCTATCTAACAGAACGGTTGTCAATGTGTGCACTCAACTTCCAGAGTTAAACCCGTGTGCGGATTCAGCAGTCTGCAAACACTTTCTCTGCAGAGTCCCAAAACAGGCGTTCTCAGCCCATTACCGGCATAGGGAAGAAACAGCAGTAAGCACAGGGAAATATCTGCTTCTAAATCCAAAACGCAGCTATCTAACAGAACGGTTGTCAATGTGTGCACTCAACTTCCGGAGTTAAACCCGTGTGTGGATTCAGCAGTCTGCAAACACTTTCTCTGCACAGTCCCAAAACAGGCGTTTTCAGCCCATTACCGGCAAAGGGAAGAAACAGCAGTAAGCACAGGGAAATATCTGCGTCTAATTCCAAAACGCAGCTTTCTAACAGAACGGTTGTCAATGTGTGCACTCAACTTCCAGAGTTAAACCCGTGTGCGGATTCAGCAGTCTGCAAACACTTTATCTGCAGAGTCCCAAAACAGGAGTTTTCAGCCCATTACCGGCCTAGGGCAGAAACAGCAGTAAGCACAGGGAAATATCTGCTTCTAAATCCGAAACGCAGCTATCTAACAGAACGGTTGTCAATGTGTGCACTCAACTTCCAGAGTTAAACCCGTGTGTGGATTCAGCAGTCTGCAAACACTTTCTCTGCAGAGTCCCAAAACAGGCGTTTTCAGCCCATTACCGGCATAGGGAAGAAACAGCAGTAAGCACAGGGAAATATCTGCGTCTAATTCCAAAACGAAGCTATCTAACAGAACGGTTGTCAATGTGTACACTCAACTTCCAGAGTTAAACCCGTGTGTGGATTCAGCAGTCTGCAAACACTTTCTCTGCAGAGTCCCAAAACAGGCGTTTTCAGCCCATTACCGGCTTAGGGAAGAAACAGCAGTAAGCACAGGGAAATATCTGCTTCTAAATCCAAAACGCAGCTATCTAACAGAACGGCTGTCAATGTGTGCACTCAACTTCCAGAGTTAAACCCATGTGTGGATTCAGCAGTCGGCAAACACTTTCTCTGCAGAGTCCCAAAACAGGCGTTTTCAGCCCATTACTGGCATAGGGAAGAAACAGCAGTAAGCACAGGGAAATATCTGCTTCTAAATCAAAAAGGCAGCTATCTAACAGAACGGTTGTCAATGTGTGCACTCAACTTCCAGAGTTAAACCCGTGTGTGGATTCAGCAGTCTGCAAACACTTTCTCTGCAGAGTCCCAAAACAGGCGTTTTCAGCCCATTACCGGCATAGGGAAGAAACAGCAGTAAGCACAGGGAAATATCTGCTTCTAATTCCAAAACGCAGCTATCTAACAGAACGGTTGTCAATGTGTGCAATCAACTTCCAGAGTTAAACCCGTGTGTGGATTCAGCAGTCTGCAAACACTTTCTCTGCAGAGTCCCAAAACAGGCGTTTTTAGCCCATTACCGGCATAGGGAAGAAACAGCAGTAAGCTCAGGGAAGTATCTGCTTCTAAATCCAAAACGCAGCTATCTAACCGAACGGTTGTCAATGTGTGCACTCAACTTCCAGAGTTAAACCCGTGTGTGGATTCAGCAGTCTGCACACACTTTCTCTGCAGAGTCCCAAAACAGGCGTTTTCAGCCCATTACCGGCATAGGGAAGAAACAGCAGTAAGCACAGGGAAATATCTGCTTCTAAATCCAAAACGCAGCTATCTAACAGAACGGTTGTCAATGTGTGCACTCAACTTCCAGAGTTAAACCCGTGTGTGGATTCAGCAGTCTGCACACACTTTCTCTGCAGTGTCCCAAAACAGGCGTTTTCAGCCCATTACCGGCATAGGGAAGAAACAGCAGTAAGCACAGGGAAATATCTGCTTCTAAATCCAAAATGCAGCTATCTAACAGAACGGTTGTCAATGTGTGCACTCAACTTCCAGACTTAAACCCGTGTGTGGATTCAGCAGTCTGCACACATTCTCTGCAGAGTCCCAAAACAGGCGTTTTCAGCCCATTACCGGCATAGGGAAGAAACAGCAGTAAGCACAGGGAAATATCTGCTTCTAAATCCAAAACGCAGCTATCTAACAGAACGGTTGTCAATGTGTGCACTCAACTTCCAGAGTTAAACCCGTGTGTGGATTCAGCAGTCTGTACACACTTTCTCTGCAGAGTCCCAAAACAGGCGTTTTCAGCCCATTTCTGGCATAGGGAAGAAACAGCAGTAAGCACAGGGAAATATCTGCTTCTAAATCCAAAACGCAGCTATCTAACAGAACGGTTGTCAATGTGTGCACTCAACTTCCAGATTTAAACCCGTGTGTGGATTCAGCAGTATGCAAACACTTTCTCTGCAGAGTCCCAAAACAGGCGTTTTCAGCCCATTACCGGCATAGGGAAGAAACAGCAGTAAGCACAGGGAAATATCTGCTTCTAAATCCAAAACGCAGCTATCTAACAGAACGGTTGTCAATGTGTGCACTCAACTTCCAGAGTTAAACCCGTGTGTGGATTCAGCAGTCTGCACACACTTTCTCAGCAGAGTCCCAAAACAGGCGTTTTCAGCCCATTACCGGCATAGGGAAGAAACAGCAGTAAGCACAGGGAAATATCTGCTTCTAAATCCAAAACGCAGCTATCTAACAGAACGGTTGTCAATGTGTGCACTCAGCTTCCAGAGTTAAACCCGCGTGTGGATTCAGCAGTCTGCAGAGACTTTCTCTGCAGAGTCCCAAAACAGGCGTTTTCAGCCCATTACCGGCATATGGAAGAAACAGCAGTAAGCACAGGGAAATATCTGCTTCTAAATCCAAAACGCAGCTATCTAACAGAACGGTTGTCAATGTGTGCACTCAACTTCCAGAGTTAAACCCGTGTGTGGATTCAGCAGTCTGCAGAGACTTTCTCTGCAGAGTCCCAAAACAGGCGTTTTCAGCCCATTACCGGCATATGGAAGAAACAGCAGTAAGCACAGGGAAATATCTGCTTCTAAATCCAAAACGCAGCTATCTAACAGAACGGTTGTCAATGTGTGCACTCAACTTCCAGAGTTAAACCCGTGTGTGGATTCAGCAGTCTGCAGAGACTTTCTCTGCAGAGTCCCAAAACAGGCGTTTTCAGCCCATTACCGGCATATGGAGGAAACAGCAGTAAGCACAGGGAAATATCTGCTTCTAAATCCAAAACGCAGCTATCTAACAGAACGGTTGTCAATGTGTGCACTCAACTTCCAGAGTTAAACCCGTGTGTGGATTCAGCAGTCTGCAGAGACTTTCTCTGCAGAGTCCCAAAACAGGCGTTTTCAGCCCATTACCGGCATATGGAAGAAACAGCAGTAAGCACAGGGAAATATCTGCTTCTAAGTCCGAAACGCAGCTATCTAACAGAACGGTTGTCAATGTGTGCACTCAACTTCCAGAGTTAAACCCGTGTGTGGATTCAGCAGTCTCCAGAGACTTTCTCTGCAGAGTCCCAAAACAGGCGTTTTCAGCCCATTACCGGCATATGGAAGAAACAGCAGTAAGCACAGGGAAATATCTGCTTCTAAATCCAAAACGCAGCTATCTAACAGAACGGTTGTCAATGTGAGCACTCAACTTCCAGAGTTAAACCCGTGTGTGGATTCAGCAGTCTGCACACACTTTCTCTGCAGAGTCCCAAAACAGGCGTTTTCAGCCCATTACCGGCATATGGAAGAAACAGCAGTAAGCACAGGGAAATATCTACTTCTAAATCCAAAACGCAGCTATCTAACAGAACGGTTGTCAATGTGTGCACTCAACTTCCAGAGTTAAACCCGTGTGTGTATTCAGCAGTATGCAAACACTTTCTCTGCAGAGTCCCAAAACAGGCGTTTTCAGCCCATTACCGGCATAGGGAAGAAACAGCAGTAAGCACAGGGAAATATCTGCTTCTAAATCCAAAACGCAGCTATCTAACAGAACGGTTGTCAATGTGTGCACTCAACTTCCAGAGTTAAACCCGTGTGTGGATTCAGCAGTCTGCACACACTTTCTCAGCAGAGTCCCAAAACAGGCGTTTTCAGCCCATTACCGGCATAGGGAAGAAACAGCAGTAAGCACAGGGAAATATCTGCTTCTAAATCCAAAACGCAGCTATCTAACAGAACGGTTGTCAATGTGTGCACTCAACTTCCAGAGTTAAACCCGTGTGTGGATTCAGCAGTCTGCAGAGACTTTCTCTGCAGAGTCCCAAAACAGGCGTTTTCAGCCCATTACCGGCATATGGAAGAAACAGCAGTAAGCACAGGGAAATATCTGCTTCTAAATCCAAAACGCAGCTATCTAACAGAACGGTTGTCAATATGTGCACTCAACTTCCAGAGTTAAACCCGTGTGTGGATTCAGCAGTCTGCAGAGACTTTCTCTGCAGAGTCCCAAAACAGGCGTTTTCAGCCCATTACCGGCATATGGAAGAAACAGCAGTAAGCACAGGGAAATATCTGCTTCTAAATCCAAAACGCAGCTATCTAACAGAACGGTTGTCAATGTGTGCACTCAACTTCCAGAGTTAAACCCGTGTGTGGATTCAGCAGTCTGCAGAGACTTTCTCTGCAGAGTCCCAAAACAGGCGTTTTCAGCCCATTACCGGCATATGGAGGAAACAGCAGTAAGCACAGGGAAATATCTGCTTCTAAATCCGAAACGCAGCTATCTAACAGAACGGTTGTCAATGTGTGCACTCAACTTCCAGAGTTAAACCCGTGTGTGGATTCAGCAGTCTGCAGAGACTTTCTCTGCAGAGTCCCAAAACAGGCGTTTTCAGCCCATTACCGGCATATGGAAGAAACAGCAGTAAGCACAGGGAAATATCTGCTTCTAAATCCAAAACGCAGCTATCTAACAGAACGGTTGTCAATGTGTGCACTCAACTTCCAGAGTTAAACCCGTGTGTGGATTCAGCAGTCTGCAGAGACTTTCTCTGCAGAGTCCCAAAACAGGCGTTCTCAGCCCATTACCGGCATAGGGAAGAAACAGCAGTAAGCACAGGGAAATATCTGCTTCTAAATCCAAAACGCAGCTATCTAACAGAACGGTTGTCAATGTGTGCACTCAACTTCCGGAGTTAAACCCGTGTGTGGATTCAGCAGTCTGCAAACACTTTCTCTGCAGAGTCCCAAAACAGGCGTTTTCAGCCCATTACCGGCAAAGGGAAGAAACAGCAGTAAGCACAGGGAAATATCTGCGTCTAATTCCAAAACGCAGCTTTCTAACAGAACGGTTGTCAATGTGTGCACTCAACTTCCAGAGTTAAACCCGTGTGCGGATTCAGCAGTCTGCAAACACTTTATCTGCAGAGTCCCAAAACAGGAGTTTTCAGCCCATTACCGGCCTAGGGCAGAAACAGCAGTAAGCACAGGGAAATATCTGCTTCTAAATCCGAAACGCAGCTATCTAACAGAACGGTTGTCAATGTGTGCACTCAACTTCCAGAGTTAAACCCGTGTGTGGATTCAGCAGTCTGCAAACACTTTCTCTGCAGAGTCCCAAAACAGGCGTTTTCAGCCCATTACCGGCATAGGGAAGAAACAGCAGTAAGCACAGGGAAATATCTGCGTCTAATTCCAAAACGAAGCTATCTAACAGAACGGTTGTCAATGTGTACACTCAACTTCCAGAGTTAAACCCGTGTGTGGATTCAGCAGTCTGCAAACACTTTCTCTGCAGAGTCCCAAAACAGGCGTTTTCAGCCCATTACCGGCTTAGGGAAGAAACAGCAGTAAGCACAGGGAAATATCTGTTTCTAAATCCAAAACGCAGCTATCTAAAAGAACGGCTGTCAATGTGTGCACTCAACTTCCACAGTTAAACCCATGTGTGGATTCAGCAGTCGGCAAACACTTTCTCTGCAGAGTCCCAAAACAGGCGTTTTCAGCCCATTACTGGCATAGGGAAGAAACAGCAGTAAGCACAGGGAAATATCTGCTTCTAAATCAAAAAGGCAGCTATCTAACAGAACGGTTGTCAATGTGTGCACTCAACTTCCAGAGTTAAACCCGTGTGTGGATTCAGCAGTCTGCAAACACTTTCTCTGCAGAGTCCCAAAACAGGCGTTTTCAGCCCATTACCGGCATATGGAAGAAACAGCAGTAAGCACAGGGAAATATCTGCTTCTAATTCCAAAACGCAGCTATCTAACAGAACGGTTGTCAATGTGTGCAATCAACTTCCAGAGTTAAACCCGTGTGTGGATTCAGCAGTCTGCAAACACTTTCTCTGCAGAGTCCCAAAACAGGCGTTTTTAGCCCATTACCGGCATAGGGAAGAAACAGCAGTAAGCTCAGGGAAATATCTGCTTCTAAATCCAAAACGCAGCTATCTAACCGAACGGTTGTCAATGTGTGCACTCAACTTCCAGAGTTAAACCCGTGTGTGGATTCAGCAGTCTGCACACACTTTCTCTGCAGAGTCCCAAAACAGGCGTTTTCAGCCCATTACCGGCATAGGGAAGAAACAGCAGTAAGCACAGGGAAATATCTGCTTCTAAATCCAAAACGCAGCTATCTAACAGAACGGTTGTCAATGTGTGCACTCAACTTCCAGAGTTAAACCCGTGTGTGGATTCAGCAGTCTGCACACACTTTCTCTGCAGTGTCCCAAAACAGGCGTTTTCAGCCCATTACCGGCATAGGGAAGAAACAGCAGTAAGCACAGGGAAATATCTGCTTCTAAATCCAAAATGCAGCTATCTAACAGAACGGTTGTCAATGTGTGCACTCAACTTCCAGACTTAAACCCGTGTGTGGATTCAGCAGTCTGCACACATTCTCTGCAGAGTCCCAAAACAGGCGTTTTCAGCCCATTACCGGCATAGGGAAGAAACAGCAGTAAGCACAGGGAAATATCTGCTTCTAAATCCAAAACGCAGCTATCTAACAGAACGGTTGTCAATGTGTGCACTCAACTTCCAGAGTTAAACCCGTGTGTGGATTCAGCAGTCTGTACACACTTTCTCTGCAGAGTCCCAAAACAGGCGTTTTCAGCCCATTTCTGGCATAGGGAAGAAACAGCAGTAAGCACAGGGAAATATCTGCTTCTAAATCCAAAACGCAGCTATCTAACAGAACGGTTGTCAATGTGTGCACTCAACTTCCAGAGTTAAACCCGTGTGTGGATTCAGCAGTATGCAAACACTTTCTCTGCAGAGTCCCAAAACAGGCGTTTTCAGCCCATTACCGGCATAGGGAAGAAACAGCAGTAAGCACAGGGAAATATCTGCTTCTAAATCCAAAACGCAGCTATCTAACAGAACGGTTGTCAATGTGTGCACTCAACTTCCAGAGTTAAACCCGTGTGTGGATTCAGCAGTCTGCACACACTTTCTCAGCAGAGTCCCAAAACAGGCGTTTTCAGCCCATTACCGGCATAGGGAAGAAACAGCAGTAAGCACAGGGAAATATCTGCTTCTAAATCCAAAACGCAGCTATCTAACAGAACGGTTGTCAATGTGTGCACTCAACTTCCAGAGTTAAACCCGTGTGTGGATTCAGCAGTCTGCAGAGACTTTCTCTGCAGAGTCCCAAAACAGGCGTTTTCAGCCCATTACCGGCATATGGAAGAAACAGCAGTAAGCACAGGGAAATATCTGCTTCTAAATCCAAAACGCAGCTATCTAACAGAACGGTTGTCAATGTGTGCACTCAACTTCCAGAGTTAAACCCGTGTGTGGATTCAGCAGTCTGCAGAGACTTTCTCTGCAGAGTCCCAAAACAGGCGTTTTCAGCCCATTACCGGCATATGGAAGAAACAGCAGTAAGCACAGGGAAATATCTGCTTCTAAATCCAAAACGCAGCTATCTAACAGAACGGTTGTCAATGTGAGCACTCAACTTCCAGAGTTAAACCCGTGTGTGGATTCAGCAGTCTGCACACACTTTCTCTGCAGAGTCCCAAAACAGGCGTTTTCAGCCCATTACCGGCATATGGAAGAAACAGCAGTAAGCACAGGGAAATATCTACTTCTAAATCCAAAACGCAGCTATCTAACAGAACGGTTGTCAATGTGTGCACTCAACTTCCAGAGTTAAACCCGTGTGTGTATTCAGCAGTATGCAAACACTTTCTCTGCAGAGTCCCAAAACAGGCGTTTTCAGCCCATTACCGGCATAGGGAAGAAACAGCAGTAAGCACAGGGAAATATCTGCTTCTAAATCCAAAACGCAGCTATCTAACAGAACGGTTGTCAATGTGTGCACTCAACTTCCAGAGTTAAACCCGTGTGTGGATTCAGCAGTCTGCACACACTTTCTCAGCAGAGTCCCAAAACAGGCGTTTTCAGCCCATTACCGGCATAGGGAAGAAACAGCAGTAAGCACAGGGAAATATCTGCTTCTAAATCCAAAACGCAGCTATCTAACAGAACGGTTGTCAATGTGTGCACTCAACTTCCAGAGTTAAACCCGTGTGTGGATTCAGCAGTCTGCAGAGACTTTCTCTGCAGAGTCCCAAAACAGGCGTTTTCAGCCCATTACCGGCATATGGAAGAAACAGCAGTAAGCACAGGGAAATATCTGCTTCTAAATCCAAAACGCAGCTATCTAACAGAACGGTTGTCAATGTGTGCACTCAACTTCCAGAGTTAAACCCGTGTGTGGATTCAGCAGTCTGCAGAGACTTTCTCTGCAGAGTCCCAAAACAGGCGTTTTCAGCCCATTACCGGCATATGGAAGAAACAGCAGTAAGCACAGGGAAATATCTGCTTCTAAATCCAAAACGCAGCTATCTAACAGAACGGTTGTCAATGTGTGCACTCAACTTCCAGAGTTAAACCCGTGTGTGGATTCAGCAGTCTGCAGAGACTTTCTCTGCAGAGTCCCAAAACAGGCGTTTTCAGCCCATTACCGGCATATGGAAGAAACAGCAGTAAGCACAGGGAAATATCTGCTTCTAAATCCAAAACGCAGCTATCTAACAGAACGGTTGTCAATGTGTGCACTCAACTTCCAGAGTTAAACCCGTGTGTGGATTCAGCAGTCTGCACACACTTTCTCTGCAGAGTCCCAAAACAGGCGTTTTCAGCCCATTACCGGCATATGGAAGAAACAGCAGTAAGCACAGGGAAATATCTGCTTCTAAATCCAAAACGCAGCTATCTAACAGAACGGTTGTCAATGTGTGCACTCAACTTCCAGAGTTAAACCCGTGTGTGGATTCAGCAGTCTGCAAACACTTTCTCTGCAGAGTCCCAAAACAGGCGTTTTCAGCCCATTACCGGCATATGGAAGAAACAGCAGTAAGCACAGGGAAATATCTGCTTCTAAATCCAAAACGCAGCTATCTAACAGAACGTTTGTCAATGTGTGCACTCAACTTCCAGAGTTAAACCCGTGTGTGGATTCAGCAGTCTGCAAACACTTTCTCTGCAGAGTCCCAAAACAGGCGTTTTCAGCCCATTACCGGCATATGGAAGAAACAGCAGTAAGCACAGGGAAATATCTGCTTCTAAATCCAAAACGCAGCTATCTAACAGAACGGTTGTCAATGTGTGCACTCAACTTCCAGAGTTAAACTCGTGTGTGGATTCAGCAGTCTGTAAACACTTTCTCTGCAGAGTCCCAAAACAGGCGTTTTCAGCCCATTACCGGCATATGGAAGAAACAGCAGTAAGCACAGGGAAATATCTGCTTCTAAATCCAAAACGCAGCTATCTAACAGAACGGTTGTCAATGTGTGCACTCAACTTCCAGAGTTAAACCCGTGTGTGGATTCAGCAGTCTGCAAACACTTTCTCTGCAGAGTCCCAAAACAGGCGTTTTCAGCCCATTACCGGCATATGGAAGAAACAGCAGTAAGCACAGGGAAATATCTGCTTCTAAATCCAAAACGCAGCTATCTAACAGAACGGTTGTCAATGTGTGCACTCAACTTCCAGAGTTAAACTCGTGTGTGGATTCAGCAGTCTGTAAACACTTTCTCTGCAGAGTCCCAAAACAGGCGTTTTCAGCCCATTACCGGCATATGGAAGAAACAGCAGTAAGCACAGGGAAATATCTGCTTCTAAATCCAAAACGCAGCTATCTAACAGAACGGTTGTCAATGTGTGCACTCAACTTCCAGAGTTAAACCCGTGTGTGGATTCAGCAGTCTGCAAACACTTTCTCTGCAGAGTCCCAAAACAGGCGTTTTCAGCCCATTACCGGCATATGGAAGAAACAGCAGTAAGCACAGGGAAATATCTGCTTCTAAATCCAAAACACAGCTATCTAACAGAACGGTTGTCAATGTGTGCACTCAACTTCCAGAGTTAAACCCGTGTGTGGATTCAGCAGTCTGCAGAGACTTTCTCTGCAGAGTCCCAAAACAGGCGTTTTCAGCCCATTACCGGCATATGGAAGAAACAGCAGTAAGCACAGGGAAATATCTGCTTCTAAATCCAAAACGCAGCTATCTAACAGAACGGTTGTCAATGTGTGCACTCAACTTCCAGAGTTAAACCCGTGTGTGGATTCAGCAGTCTGCAAACACTTTCTCTGCAGAGTCCCAAAACAGGCGTTTTCAGCCCATTACCGGCATATGGAAGAAACAGCAGTAAGCACAGGGAAATATCTGCTTCTAAATCCAAAACGCAGCTATCTAACAGAACGGTTGTCAATGTGTGCACTCAACTTCCAGAGTTAAACCCGTGTGTGGATTCAGCAGTCTGCAGAGACTTTCTCTGCAGAGTCCCAAAACAGGCGTTTTCAGCCCATTACCGGCATATGGAAGAAACAGCAGTAAGCACAGGGAAATATCTGCTTCTAAATCCAAAACGCAGCTATCTAACAGAACGGTTGTCAATGTGTGCACTCAACTTCCAGAGTTAAACCCGTGTGTGGATTCAGCAGTCTGCAGAGACTTTCTCTGCAGAGTCCCAAAACAGGCGTTTTCAGCCCATTACCGGCATATGGAAGAAACAGCAGTAAGCACAGGGAAATATCTGCTTCTAAATCCAAAACGCAGCTATCTAACAGAACGGTTGTCAATGTGTGCACTCAACTTCCAGAGTTAAACCCGTGTGTGGATTCAGCAGTCTGCAGAGACTTTCTCTGCAGAGTCCCAAAACAGGCGTTTTCAGCCCATTACCGGCATATGGAGGAAACAGCAGTAAGCACAGGGAAATATCTGCTTCTAAATCCGAAACGCAGCTATCTAACAGAACGGTTGTCAATGTGTGCACTCAACTTCCAGAGTTAAACCCGTGTGTGGATTCAGCAGTCTGCAGAGACTTTCTCTGCAGAGTCCCAAAACAGGCGTTTTCAGCCCATTACCGGCATATGGAAGAAACAGCAGTAAGCACAGGGAAATATCTGCTTCTAAATCCAAAACGCAGCTATCTAACAGAACGGTTGTCAATGTGTGCACTCAACTTCCAGAGTTAAACCCGTGTGTGGATTCAGCAGTCTGCAGAGACTTTCTCTGCAGAGTCCCAAAACAGGCGTTCTCAGCCCATTACCGGCATAGGGAAGAAACAGCAGTAAGCACAGGGAAATATCTGCTTCTAAATCCAAAACGCAGCTATCTAACAGAACGGTTGTCAATGTGTGCACTCAACTTCCGGAGTTAAACCCGTGTGTGGATTCAGCAGTCTGCAAACACTTTCTCTGCAGAGTCCCAAAACAGGCGTTTTCAGCCCATTACCGGCAAAGGGAAGAAACAGCAGTAAGCACAGGGAAATATCTGCGTCTAATTCCAAAACGCAGCTTTCTAACAGAACGGTTGTCAATGTGTGCACTCAACTTCCAGAGTTAAACCCGTGTGCGGATTCAGCAGTCTGCAAACACTTTCTCTGCAGAGACGCAAAACAGGCGTTTTCAGCCCATTACCGGCCTAGGGCAGAAACAGCAGTAAGCACAGGGAAATATCTGCTTCTAAATCCGAAACGCAGCTATCTAACAGAACGGTTGTCAATGTGTGCACTCAACTTCCAGAGTTAAACCCGTGTGTGGATTCAGCAGTCTGCAAACACTTTCTCTGCAGAGTCCCAAAACAGGCGTTTTCAGCCCATTACCGGCATAGGGAAGAAACAGCAGTAAGCACAGGGAAATATCTGCGTCTAATTCCAAAACGAAGCTATCTAACAGAACGGTTGTCAATGTGTACACTCAACTTCCAGAGATAAACCCGTGTGTGGATTCAGCAGTCTGCAAACACTTTCTCTGCAGAGTCCCAAAACAGGCGTTTTCAGCCCATTACCGGCTTAGGGAAGAAACAGCAGTAAGCACAGGGAAATATCTGTTTCTAAATCCAAAACGCAGCTATCTAAAAGAACGGCTGTCAATGTGTGCACTCAACTTCCAGAGTTAAACCCATGTGTGGATTCAGCAGTCGGCAAACACTTTCTCTGCAGAGTCCCAAAACAGGCGTTTTCAGCCCATTACTGGCATAGGGAAGAAACAGCAGTAAGCACAGGGAAATATCTGCTTCTAAATCAAAAAGGCAGCTATCTAACAGAACGGTTGTCAATGTGTGCACTCAACTTCCAGAGTTAAACCCGTGTGTGGATTCAGCAGTCTGCAAACACTTTCTCTGCAGAGTCCCAAAACAGGCGTTTTCAGCCCATTACCGGCATAGGGAAGAAACAGCAGTAAGCACAGGGAAATATCTGCTTCTAATTCCAAAACGCAGCTATCTAACAGAACGGTTGTCAATGTGTGCAATCAACTTCCAGAGTTAAACCCGTGTGTGGATTCAGCAGTCTGCAAACACTTTCTCTGCAGAGTCCCAAAACAGGCGTTTTTAGCCCATTACCGGCATAGGGAAGAAACAGCAGTAAGCTCAGGGAAATATCTGCTTCTAAATCCAAAACGCAGCTATCTAACCGAACGGTTGTCAATGTGTGCACTCAACTTCCAGAGTTAAACCCGTGTGTGGATTCAGCAGTCTGCACACACTTTCTCTGCAGAGTCCCAAAACAGGCGTTTTCAGCCCATTACCGGCATAGGGAAGAAACAGCAGTAAGCACAGGGAAATATCTGCTTCTAAATCCAAAACGCAGCTATCTAACAGAACGGTTGTCAATGTGTGCACTCAACTTCCAGAGTTAAACCCGTGTGTGGATTCAGCAGTCTGCACACACTTTCTCTGCAGTGTCCCAAAACAGGCGTTTTCAGCCCATTACCGGCATAGGGAAGAAACAGCAGTAAGCACAGGGAAATATCTGCTTCTAAATCCAAAATGCAGCTATCTAACAGAACGGTTGTCAATGTGTGCACTCAACTTCCAGACTTAAACCCGTGTGTGGATTCAGCAGTCTGCACACATTCTCTGCAGAGTCCCAAAACAGGCGTTTTCAGCCCATTACCGGCATAGGGAAGAAACAGCAGTAAGCACAGGGAAATATCTGCTTCTAAATCCAAAACGCAGCTATCTAACAGAACGGTTGTCAATGTGTGCACTCAACTTCCAGAGTTAAACCCGTGTGTGGATTCAGCAGTCTGTACACACTTTCTCTGCAGAGTCCCAAAACAGGCGTTTTCAGCCCATTTCTGGCATAGGGAAGAAACAGCAGTAAGCACAGGGAAATATCTGCTTCTAAATCCAAAACGCAGCTATCTAACAGAACGGTTGTCAATGTGTGCACTCAACTTCCAGAGTTAAACCCGTGTGTGGATTCAGCAGTATGCAAACACTTTCTCTGCAGAGTCCCAAAACAGGCGTTTTCAGCCCATTACCGGCATAGGGAAGAAACAGCAGTAAGCACAGGGAAATATCTGCTTCTAAATCCAAAACGCAGCTATCTAACAGAACGGTTGTCAATGTGTGCACTCAACTTCCAGAGTTAAACCCGTGTGTGGATTCAGCAGTCTGCACACACTTTCTCAGCAGAGTCCCAAAACAGGCGTTTTCAGCCCATTACCGGCATAGGGAAGAAACAGCAGTAAGCACAGGGAAATATCTGCTTCTAAATCCAAAACGCAGCTATCTAACAGAACGGTTGTCAATGTGTGCACTCAACTTCCAGAGTTAAACCCGTGTGTGGATTCAGCAGTCTGCAGAGACTTTCTCTGCAGAGTCCCAAAACAGGCGTTTTCAGCCCATTACCGGCATATGGAAGAAACAGCAGTAAGCACAGGGAAATATCTGCTTCTAAATCCAAAACGCAGCTATCTAACAGAACGGTTGTCAATGTGTGCACTCAACTTCCAGAGTTAAACCCGTGTGTGGATTCAGCAGTCTGCAGAGACTTTCTCTGCAGAGTCCCAAAACAGGCGTTTTCAGCCCATTACCGGCATATGGAAGAAACAGCAGTAAGCACAGGGAAATATCTGCTTCTAAATCCAAAACGCAGCTATCTAACAGAACGGTTTTCAATGTGTGCACTCAACTTCCAGAGTTAAACCCGTGTGTGGATTCAGCAGTCTGCAGAGACTTTCTCTGCAGAGTCCCAAAACAGGCGTTTTCAGCCCATTACCGGCATATGGAGGAAACAGCAGTAAGCACAGGGAAATATCTGCTTCTAAATCCAAAACGCAGCTATCTAACAGAACGGTTGTCAATGTGTGCACTCAACTTCCAGAGTTAAACCCGTGTGTGGATTCAGCAGTCTGCAGAGACTTTCTCTGCAGAGTCCCAAAACAGGCGTTTTCAGCCCATTACCGGCATATGGAAGAAACAGCAGTAAGCACAGGGAAATATCTGCTTCTAAGTCCGAAACGCAGCTATCTAACAGAACGGTTGTCAATGTGTGCACTCAACTTCCAGAGTTAAACCCGTGTGTGGATTCAGCAGTCTCCAGAGACTTTCTCTGCAGAGTCCCAAAACAGGCGTTTTCAGCCCATTACCGGCATATGGAAGAAACAGCAGTAAGCACAGGGAAATATCTGCTTCTAAATCCAAAACGCAGCTATCTAACAGAACGGTTGTCAATGTGAGCACTCAACTTCCAGTGTTAAACCCGTGTGTGGATTCAGCAGTCTGCACACACTTTCTCTGCAGAGTCCCAAAACAGGCGTTTTCAGCCCATTACCGGCATATGGAAGAAACAGCAGTAAGCACAGGGAAATATCTACTTCTAAATCCAAAACGCAGCTATCTAACAGAACGGTTGTCAATGTGTGCACTCAACTTCCAGAGTTAAACCCGTGTGTGTATTCAGCAGTATGCAAACACTTTCTCTGCAGAGTCCCAAAACAGGCGTTTTCAGCCCATTACCGGCATAGGGAAGAAACAGCAGTAAGCACAGGGAAATATCTGCTTCTAAATCCAAAACGCAGCTATCTAACAGAACGGTTGTCAATGTGTGCACTCAACTTCCAGAGTTAAACCCGTGTGTGGATTCAGCAGTCTGCACACACTTTCTCAGCAGAGTCCCAAAACAGGCGTTTTCAGCCCATTACCGGCATAGGGAAGAAACAGCAGTAAGCACAGGGAAATATCTGCTTCTAAATCCAAAACGCAGCTATCTAACAGAACGGTTGTCAATGTGTGCACTCAACTTCCAGAGTTAAACCCGTGTGTGGATTCAGCAGTCTGCAGAGACTTTCTCTGCAGAGTCCCAAAACAGGCGTTTTCAGCCCATTACCGGCATATGGAAGAAACAGCAGTAAGCACAGGGAAATATCTGCTTCTAAATCCAAAACGCAGCTATCTAACAGAACGGTTGTCAATGTGTGCACTCAACTTCCAGAGTTAAACCCGTGTGTGGATTCAGCAGTCTGCAGAGACTTTCTCTGCAGAGTCCCAAAACAGGCGTTTTCAGCCCATTACCGGCATATGGAAGAAACAGCAGTAAGCACAGGGAAATATCTGCTTCTAAATCCAAAACGCAGCTATCTAACAGAACGGTTGTCAATGTGTGCACTCAACTTCCAGAGTTAAACCCGTGTGTGGATTCAGCAGTCTGCAGAGACTTTCTCTGCAGAGTCCCAAAACAGGCGTTTTCAGCCCATTACCGGCATATGGAAGAAACAGCAGTAAGCACAGGGAAATATCTGCTTCTAAATCCAAAACGCAGCTATCTAACAGAACGGTTGTCAATGTGTGCACTCAACTTCCAGAGTTAAACCCGTGTGTGGATTCAGCAGTCTGCACACACTTTCTCTGCAGAGTCCCAAAACAGGCGTTTTCAGCCCATTACCGGCATATGGAAGAAACAGCAGTAAGCACAGGGAAATATCTGCTTCTAAATCCAAAACGCAGCTATCTAACAGAACGGTTGTCAATGTGTGCACTCAACTTCCAGAGTTAAACCCGTGTGTGGATTCAGCAGTCTGCAAACACTTTCTCTGCAGAGTCCCAAAACAGGCGTTTTCAGCCCATTACCGGCATATGGAAGAAACAGCAGTAAGCACAGGGAAATATCTGCTTCTAAATCCAAAACGCAGCTATCTAACAGAACGTTTGTCAATGTGTGCACTCAACTTCCAGAGTTAAACCCGTGTGTGGATTCAGCAGTCTGCAAACACTTTCTCTGCAGAGTCCCAAAACAGGCGTTTTCAGCCCATTACCGGCATATGGAAGAAACAGCAGTAAGCACAGGGAAATATCTGCTTCTAAATCCAAAACGCAGCTATCTAACAGAACGGTTGTCAATGTGTGCACTCAACTTCCAGAGTTAAACTCGTGTGTGGATTCAGCAGTCTGTAAACACTTTCTCTGCAGAGTCCCAAAACAGGCGTTTTCAGCCCATTACCGGCATATGGAAGAAACAGCAGTAAGCACAGGGAAATATCTGCTTCTAAATCCAAAACGCAGCTATCTAACAGAACGGTTGTCAATGTGTGCACTCAACTTCCAGAGTTAAACCCGTGTGTGGATTCAGCAGTCTGCAAACACTTTCTCTGCAGAGTCCCAAAACAGGCGTTTTCAGCCCATTACCGGCATATGGAAGAAACAGCAGTAAGCACAGGGAAATATCTGCTTCTAAATCCAAAACGCAGCTATCTAACAGAACGGTTGTCAATGTGTGCACTCAACTTCCAGAGTTAAACTCGTGTGTGGATTCAGCAGTCTGTAAACACTTTCTCTGCAGAGTCCCAAAACAGGCGTTTTCAGCCCATTACCGGCATATGGAAGAAACAGCAGTAAGCACAGGGAAATATCTGCTTCTAAATCCAAAACGCAGCTATCTAACAGAACGGTTGTCAATGTGTGCACTCAACTTCCAGAGTTAAACCCGTGTGTGGATTCAGCAGTCTGCAAACACTTTCTCTGCAGAGTCCCAAAACAGGCGTTTTCAGCCCATTACCGGCATATGGAAGAAACAGCAGTAAGCACAGGGAAATATCTGCTTCTAAATCCAAAACACAGCTATCTAACAGAACGGTTGTCAATGTGTGCACTCAACTTCCAGAGTTAAACCCGTGTGTGGATTCAGCAGTCTGCAGAGACTTTCTCTGCAGAGTCCCAAAACAGGCGTTTTCAGCCCATTACCGGCATATGGAAGAAACAGCAGTAAGCACAGGGAAATATCTGCTTCTAAATCCAAAACGCAGCTATCTAACAGAACGGTTGTCAATGTGTGCACTCAACTTCCAGAGTTAAACCCGTGTGTCGATTCAGCAGTCCGCAAACCCTTTCTCTGCAGAGTCCCAAAACAGGCGTTTTCAGTCCATTACCGGCATATGGAAGAAACAGCAGTAAGCACAGGGAAATATCTGCTTCTAAATCCAAAACGCAGCTATCTAACAGAACGGTTGTCAATGTGTGCACTCAACTTCCAGAGTTAAACCCGTGTGTGGATTCAGCAGTCTGCACACACTTTCTCTGCAGAGTCCCAAAACAGGCGTTTTCAGCCCATTACCGGCATATGGAAGAAACAGCAGTAAGCACAGGGAAATATCTGCTTCTAAATCCAAAACGCAGCTATCTAACAGAACGGTTGTCAATGTGTGCACTCAACTTCCAGAGTTAAACCCGTGTGTGGATTCAGCAGTCTGCAAACACTTTCTCTGCAGAGTCCCAAAACAGGCGTTTTCAGCCCATTACCGGCATATGGAAGAAACAGCAGTAAGCACAGGGAAATATCTGCTTCTAAATCCAAAACGCAGCTATCTAACAGAACGGTTGTCAATGTGTGCACTAAACTTCCAGAGTTAAACCCGTGTGTGGATTCAGCAGTCTGCAAACACTTTCTCTGCAGAGTCCCAAAACAGGCGTTTTCAGCCCATTACCGGCATATGGAAGAAACAGCAGTAAGCACAGGGAAATATCTGCTTCTAAATCCAAAACGCAGCTATCTAACAGAACGGTTGTCAATGTGTGCACTCAACTTCCAGAGTTAAACTCGTGTGTGGATTCAGCAGTCTGTAAACACTTTCTCTGCAGAGTCCCAAAACAGGCGTTTTCAGCCCATTACCGGCATATGGAAGAAACAGCAGTAAGCACAGGGAAATATCTGCTTCTAAATCCAAAACGCAGCTATCTAACAGAACGGTTGTCAATGTGTGCACTCAACTTCCAGAGTTAAACCCGTGTGTGGATTCAGCAGTCTGCAAACACTTTCTCTGCAGAGTCCCAAAACAGGCGTTTTCAGCCCATTACCGGCATATGGAAGAAACAGCAGTAAGCACAGGGAAATATCTGCTTCTAAATCCAAAACGCAGCTATCTAACAGAACGGTTGTCAATGTGTGCACTCAACTTCCAGAGTTAAACTCGTGTGTGGATTCAGCAGTCTGTAAACACTTTCTCTGCAGAGTCCCAAAACAGGCGTTTTCAGCCCATTACCGGCATATGGAAGAAACAGCAGTAAGCACAGGGAAATATCTGCTTCTAAATCCAAAACGCAGCTATCTAACAGAACGGTTGTCAATGTGTGCACTCAACTTCCAGAGTTAAACCCGTGTGTGGATTCAGCAGTCTGCAAACACTTTCTCTGCAGAGTCCCAAAACAGGCGTTTTCAGCCCATTACCGGCATATGGAAGAAACAGCAGTAAGCACAGGGAAATATCTGCTTCTAAATCCAAAACGCAGCTATCTAACAGAACGGTTGTCAATGTGTGCACTCAACTTCCAGAGTTAAACCCGTGTGTGGATTCAGCAGTCTGCAGAGACTTTCTCTGCAGAGTCCCAAAACAGGCGTTTTCAGCCCATTACCGGCATATGGAAGAAACAGCAGTAAGCACAGGGAAATATCTGCTTCTAAATCCAAAACGCAGCTATCTAACAGAACGGTTGTCAATGTGTGCACTCAACTTCCAGAGTTAAACCCGTGTGTCGATTCAGCAGTCCGCAAACCCTTTCTCTGCAGAGTCCCAAAACAGGCGTTTTCAGCCCATTACCGGCATATGGAAGAAACAGCAGTAAGCACAGGGAAATATCTGCTTCTAAATCCAAAACGCAGCTATCTAACAGAACGGTTGTCAATGTGTGCACTCAACTTCCAGAGTTAAACCCGTGTGTGGATTCAGCTGTCTGCAGAGACTTTCTCGGCAGAGTCCCAAAACAGGCGTTTTCAGCCCATTACCGGCATATGGAAGAAACAGCAGTAAGCACAGGGAAATATCTGCTTCTAAATCCAAAACGCAGCTATCTAACAGAACGGTTGTCAATGTGTGCACTCAACTTCCAGAGTTAAACCCGTGTGTGGATTCAGCAGTCTGCAGAGACTTTCTCTGCAGAGTCCCAAAACAGGCGTTTTCAGCCCATTACCGGCATATGGAAGAAACAGCAGTAAGCACAGGGAAATATCTGCTTCTAAATCCAAAACGCAGCTATCTAACAGAACGGTTGTCAATGTGTGCACTCAACTTCCAGAGTTAAACCCGTGTGTGGATTCAGCAGTCTGCAAACACTTTCTCTGCAGAGTCCCAAAACAGGCGTTTTCAGCCCATTACCGGCATATGGAAGAAACAGCAGTAAGCACAGGGAAATATCTGCTTCTAAATCCAAAACGCAGCTATCTAACAGAACGGTTGTCAATGTGTGCACTCAACTTCCAGAGTTAAACCCGTGTGTGGATTCGGCAGTCTGCAGAGACTTTCTCTGCAGAGTCCCAAAACAGGCGTTTTCAGCCCATTACCGGCATATGGAAGAAACAGCAGTAAGCACAGGGAAATATCTGCTTCTAAATCCAAAACGCAGCTATCTAACAGAACGGTTGTCAATGTGTGCACTCAACTTCCAGAGTTAAACCCGTGTGTGGATTCAGCAGTCTGCAGAGACTTTCTCTGCAGAGTCCCAAAACAGGCGTTTTCAGCCCATTACCGGCATATGGAAGAAACAGCAGTAAGCACAGGGAAATATCTGCTTCTAAATCCAAAACGCAGCTATCTAACAGAACGGTTGTCAATGTGTGCACTCAACTTCCAGAGTTAAACCCGTGTGTGGATTCAGCAGTCTGCAGAGACTTTCTCTGCAGAGTCCCAAAACAGGCGTTTTCAGCCCATTACCGGCATATGGAAGAAACAGCAGTAAGCACAGGGAAATATCTGCTTCTAAATCCAAAACGCAGCTATCTAACAGAACGGTTGTCAATGTGTGCACTCAACTTCCAGAGTTAAACCCGTGTGTGGATTCAGCAGTCTGCAGAGACTTTCTCTGCAGAGTCCCAAAACAGGCGTTTTCAGCCCATTACCGGCATATGGAAGAAACAGCAGTAAGCACAGGGAAATATGTGCTTCTAAATCCAAAACGCAGCTATCTAACAGAACGGTTGTCAATGTGTGCACTCAACTTCCAGAGTTAAACCCGTGTGTGGATTCAGCAGTCTGCAGAGACTTTCTCTGCAGAGTCCGAAAACAGGCGTTTTCAGTCCATTACCGGCATATGGAAGAAACAGCACTAAGCACAGGGAAATATCTGCTTCTAAATCCAAAACGCAGCTATCTAACATAACGGTTGTCAATGTGTGCACTCAACTTCCAGAGTTAAACCCCTGTGTGGATTCAGCAGTCTGCAGAGACTTTCTCTGCAGAGTCCCAAAACAGGCGTTTTCAGCCCATTACCGGCATTTGGAAGAAACAGCAGTAAGCACAGGGAAATATCTGCTTCTAAATCCAAAACGCAACTATCTAACAGAACGGTTGTCAATGTGTGCAGTCAACTTCCAGAGTTAAACCCGTGTGTGGATTCAGCAGTCTGCAGAGACTTTCTCTGCACAGTCCCAAAACAGGCGTTTTCAGCCCATTACCGGCATATGGAAGAAACAGCAGTAAGCACAGGGAAATATCTGCTTCTAAATCCAAAACGCAGCTATCTAACAGAACGGTTGTCAATGTGTGCACTCAACTTCCAGAGTTAAACCCGTGTGTGGATTCAGCAGTCTGCAAACACTTTCTCTGCAGAGTCCCAAAACAGGCGTTTTCAGCCCATTACCGGCATATGGAAGAAACAGCAGTAAGCACAGGGAAATATCTGCTTCTAAATCCAAAACGCAGCTATCTAACAGAACGGTTGTCAATGTGTGCACTCAACTTCCAGAGTTAAACCCGTGTGTGGATTCAGCAGTCTGCAGAGACTTTCTCTGCAGAGTCCCAAAACAGGTGTTTTCAGCCCATTACCGGCATATGGAAGAAACAGCAGTAAGCACAGGGAAATATCTGCTTCTAAATCCAAAACGCAGCTATCTAACAGAACGGTTGTCAATGTGTGCACTCAACTTCCAGAGTTAAACCCGTGTGTGGATTCAGCAGTCTGCAGAGACTTTCTCTGCAGAGTCCCAAAACAGGCGTTTTCAGCCCATTACCGGCCTATGGAAGAAACAGCAGTAAGCACAGGGAAATATCTGCTTCTAAATCCAAAACGCAGCTATCTAACAGAACGGTTGTCAATGTGTGCACTCAACTTCCAGAGTTAAACCCGTGTGTGGATTCAGCAGTCTGCAGAGACTTTCTCTGCAGAGTCCCAAAACAGGCGTTTTCAGCCCATTACCGGCATATGGAAGAAACAGCAGTAAGCACAGGGAAATATCTGCTTCTAAATCCAAAACGCAGCTATCTAACAGAACGGTTGTCAATGTGTGCAGTCAACGTCCAGAGTTAAACCCGTGTGTGGATTCAGCAGTCTGCACACACTTTCTCTGCAGAGTCCCAAAACAGGCGTTTTCAGCCCATTACCGGCATATGAAAGAAACAGCAGTAAGCACAGGGAAATATCTGCTTCTAAATCCAAAACGCAGCTAATTAACAGAACGGTTGTCAATGTGTGCACTCAACTTCCAGAGTTAAACCCGTGTGTGGATTCAGCAGTCTGCAAACACTTTCTCTGCAGAGTCCCATAACAGGCGTTTTCAGCCCATTACCGGCATATGGAAGAAACAGCAGTAAGCACAGGGAAATATCTGCTTCTAAATCCAAAACGCAGCTATCTAACAGAACGGTTGTCAATGTGTGCACTCAACTTCCAGAGTTAAACCCGTGTGTGGATTCAGCAGTCTGCAGAGACTTTCTCTGCAGAGTCCCAAAACAGGCGTTTTCAGCCCATTACCGGCATATGGAAGAAACAGCAGTAAGCACAGGGAAATATCTGCTTCTAAATCCAAAACGCAGCTATCTAACAGAACGGTTGTCAATGTGTGCACTCAACTTCCAGAGTTAAACTCGTGTGTGGATTCAGCAGTCTGTAAACACTTTCTCTGCAGAGTCCCAAAACAGGCGTTTTCAGCCCATTACCGGCATATGGAAGAAACAGCAGTAAGCACAGGGAAATATCTGCTTCTAAATCCAAAACGCAGCTATCTAACAGAACGGTTGTCAATGTGTGCACTCAACTTCCAGAGTTAAACCCGTGTGTGGATTCAGCAGTCTGCAGAGACTTTCTCTGCAGAGTCCCAAAACAGGCGTTTTCAGCCCATTACCGGCATATGGAAGAAACAGCAGTAAGCACAGGGAAATATCTGCTTCTAAATCCAAAACGCAGCTATCTAACAGAACGGTTGTCAATGTGTGCACTCAACTTCCAGAGTTAAACCCGTGTGTGGATTCAGCAGTCTGCAGAGACTTTCTCTGCAGAGTCCGAAAACAGGCGTTTTCAGCCCATTACCGGCATATGGAAGAAACAGCAGTAAGCACAGGGAAATATCTGCTTCTAAATCCAAAACGCAGCTATCTAACAGAACGGTTGTCAATGTGTGCACTCAACTTCCAGAGTTAAACCCGTGTGTGGATTCAGCAGTCTGCAGAGACTTTCTCTGCAGAGTCCCAAAACAGGCGTTTTCAGCCCATTACCGGCATATGGAAGAAACAGCAGTAAGCACAGGGAAATATCTGCTTCTAAATCCAAAACGCAGCTATCTAACAGAACGGTTGTCAATGTGTGCAGTCAACTTCCAGAGTTAAACCCGTGTGTGGATTCAGCAGTCTGCACACACTTTCTCTGCAGAGTCCCAAAACAGGCGTTTTCAGCCCATTACCGGCATATGAAAGAAACAGCAGTAAGCACAGGGAAATATCTGCTTCTAAATCCAAAACGCAGCTAATTAACAGAACGGTTGTCAATGTGTGCACTCAACTTCCAGAGTTAAACCCGTGTGTGGATTCAGCAGTCTGCAAACACTTTCTCTGCAGAGTCCCATAACAGGCGTTTTCAGCCCATTACCGGCATATGGAAGAAACAGCAGTAAGCACAGGGAAATATCTGCTTCTAAATCCAAAACGCAGCTATCTAACAGAACGGTTGTCAATGTGTGCACTCAACTTCCAGAGTTAAACCCGTGTGTGGATTCAGCAGTCTGCAAACACTTTCTCTGCAGAGTCCCAAAACAGGCGTTTTCAGCCCATTACCGGCATATGGAAGAAACAGCAGTAAGCACAGGGAAATATCTGCTTCTAAATCCAAAACGCAGCTATCTAACAGAACGGTTGTCAATGTGTGCACTCAACTTCCAGAGTTAAACTCGTGTGTGGATTCAGCAGTCTGTAAACACTTTCTCTGCAGAGTCCCAAAACAGGCGTTTTCAGCCCATTACCGGCATATGGAAGAAACAGCAGTAAGCACAGGGAAATATCTGCTTCTAAATCCAAAACGCAGCTATCTAACAGAACGGTTGTCAATGTGTGCACTCAACTTCCAGAGTTAAACCCGTGTGTGGATTCAGCAGTCTGCAAACACTTTCTCTGCAGAGTCCCAAAACAGGCGTTTTCAGCCCATTACCGGCATATGGAAGAAACAGCAGTAAGCACAGGGAAATATCTGCTTCTAAATCCAAAACGCAGCTATCTAACAGAACGGTTGTCAATGTGTGCACTCAACTTCCAGAGTTAAACTCGTGTGTGGATTCAGCAGTCTGTAAACACTTTCTCTGCAGAGTCCCAAAACAGGCGTTTTCAGCCCATTACCGGCATATGGAAGAAACAGCAGTAAGCACAGGGAAATATCTGCTTCTAAATCCAAAACGCAGCTATCTAACAGAACGGTTGTCAATGTGTGCACTCAACTTCCAGAGTTAAACCCGTGTGTGGATTCAGCAGTCTGCAAACACTTTCTCTGCAGAGTCCCAAAACAGGCGTTTTCAGCCCATTACCGGCATATGGAAGAAACAGCAGTAAGCACAGGGAAATATCTGCTTCTAAATCCAAAACGCAGCTATCTAACAGAACGGTTGTCAATGTGTGCACTCAACTTCCAGAGTTAAACCCGTGTGTGGATTCAGCAGTCTGCAGAGACTTTCTCTGCAGAGTCCCAAAACAGGCGTTTTCAGCCCATTACCGGCATATGGAAGAAACAGCAGTAAGCACAGGGAAATATCTGCTTCTAAATCCAAAACGCAGCTATCTAACAGAACGGTTGTCAATGTGTGCACTCAACTTCCAGAGTTAAACCCGTGTGTGGATTCAGCAGTCTGCAAACACTTTCTCTGCAGAGTCCCAAAACAGGCGTTTTCAGCCCATTACCGGCATATGGAAGAAACAGCAGTAAGCACAGGGAAATATCTGCTTCTAAATCCAAAACGCAGCTATCTAACAGAACGGTTGTCAATGTGTGCAATCAACTTCCAGAGTTAAACCCGTGTGTGGATTCAGCAGTCTGCAGAGACTTTCTCTGCAGAGTCCCAAAACAGGCGTTTTCAGCCCATTACCGGCATATGGAAGAAACAGCAGTAAGCACAGGGAAATATCTGCTTCTAAATCCAAAACGCAGCTATCTAACAGAACGGTTGTCAATGTGTGCACTCAACTTCCAGAGTTAAACCCGTGTGTCGATTCAGCAGTCCGCAAACCCTTTCTCTGCAGAGTCCCAAAACAGGCGTTTTCAGTCCATTACCGGCATATGGAAGAAACAGCAGTAAGCACAGGGAAATATCTGCTTCTAAATCCAAAACGCAGCTATCTAACAGAACGGTTGTCAATGTGTGCACTCAACTTCCAGAGTTAAACCCGTGTGTGGATTCAGCTGTCTGCAGAGACTTTCTCTGCAGAGTCCCAAAACAGGCGTTTTCAGCCCATTACCGGCCTATGGAAGAAACAGCAGTAAGCACAGGGAAATATCTGCTTCTAAATCCAAAACGCAGCTATCTAACAGAACGGTTGTCAATGTGTGCACTCAACTTCCAGAGTTAAACCCGTGTGTGGATTCAGAAGTCTGCAGAGACTTTCTCTGCAGAGTCCCAAAACAGGCGTTTTCAGCCCATTACCGGCATATGGAAGAAACAGCAGTAAGCACAGGGAAATATCTGCTTCTAAATCCAAAACGCAGCTATCTAACAGAACGGTTGTCAATGTGTGCACTCAACTTCCAGAGTTAAACCCGTGTGTGGATTCAGCAGTCTGCAGAGACTTTCTCTGCAGAGTCCCAAAACAGGCGTTTTCAGCCCATTACCGGCATATGGAAGAAACAGCAGTAAGCACAGGGAAATATCTGCTTCTAAATCCAAAACGCAGCTATCTAACAGAACGGTTGTCAATGTGTGCACTCAACTTCCAGAGTTAAACCCGTGTGTGGATTCAGCAGTCTGCAGAGACTTTCTCTGCAGAGTCCCAAAACAGGCGTTTTCAGCCCATTACCGGCATATGGAAGAAACCGCAGTAAGCACAGGGAAATATCTGCTTCTAAATCCAAAACGCAGCTATCTAACAGAACGGTTGTCAATGTGTGCACTCAACTTCCAGAGTTAAACCCGTGTGTGGATTCAGCAGTCTGCAAACACTTTCTCTGCAGAGTCCCAAAACAGGCGTTTTCAGTCCATTACCGGCATATGGAAGAAACAGCAGTAAGCACAGGGAAATATCTGCTTCTAAATCCAAAACGCAGCTATCTAAC
Organism: Aotus nancymaae; assembly: GCF_030222135.1. Classification (NCBI taxonomy): domain Eukaryota; kingdom Metazoa; phylum Chordata; class Mammalia; order Primates; family Aotidae; genus Aotus; species Aotus nancymaae. Next base: position 37,132 of record NW_026989065.1, read on the forward strand.
AGAACGGTTGTCAATGTGTGCACTCAACTTCCAGAGTTAAACCCGTGTGTGGATTCAGCAGTCTGCACACACTTTCTCTGCAGAGTCCCAAAACAGGCGTTTTCAGCCCATTACCGGCCTATGGAAGAAACAGCAGTAAGCACAGGGAAATATCTGCTTCTAAATCCAAAACGCAGCTATCTAACAGAACGGTTGTCAATGTGTGCACTCAACTTCCAGAGTTAAACCCGTGTGTGGATTCAGCAGTCTGCAAACACTTTCTCTGCAGAGTCCCAAAACAGGCGTTTTCAGCCCATTACCGGCATATGGAAGAAACAGCAGTAAGCACAGGGAAATATCTGCTTCTAAATCCAAAACGCAGCTATCTAACAGAACGGTTGTCAATGTGTGCACTCAACTTCCAGAGTTAAACCCGTGTGTGGATTCAGCAGTCTGCAGAGACTTTCTCTGCAGAGTCCCAAAACAGGCGTTTTCAGCCCATTACCGGCCTATGGAAGAAACAGCAGTAAGCACAGGGAAATATCTGCTTCTAAATCCAAAACGCAGCTATCTAACAGAACGGTTGTCAATGTGTGCACTCAACTTCCAGAGTTAAACCCGTGTGTGGATTCAGCAGTCTGCAAACACTTTCTCTGCAGAGTCCCAAAACAGGCGTTTTCAGCCCATTACCGGCATATGGAAGAAACAGCAGTAAGCACAGGGAAATATCTGCTTCTAAATCCAAAACGCAGCTATCTAACAGAACGGTTGTCAATGTGTGCACTCAACTTCCAGAGTTAAACCCGTGTGTGGATTCAGCAGTCTGCAGAGACTTTCTCTGCAGAGTCCCAAACAGGCGTTTTCAGCCCATTACCGGCATATGGAAGAAACAGCAGTAAGCACAGGGAAATATCTGCTTCTAAATCCAAAACGCAGCTATCTAACAGAACGGTTGTCAATGTGTGCACTCAACTTCCAGAGTTAAACCCGTGTGTGGATTCAGCAGTCTGCAGAGACTTTCTCTGCAGAGTCCCAAAACAGGCGTTTTCAGCCCATTACCGGCATATGGAAGAAACAGCAGTAAGCACAGGGAAATATCTGCTTCTAAATCCAAAACGCAGCTATATAACAGAACGGTTGCCAATGTGTGCACTCAACTTCCAGAGTTAAACCCGTGTGTGGATTCAGCAGTCTGCAGAGACTTTCTCTGCAGAGTCCCAAAACAGGCGTTTTCAGCCCATTACCGGCATATGGAAGAAACAGCAGTAAGCACAGGGAAATATCTGCTTCTAAATCCAAAACGCAGCTATCTAACAGAACGGTTGTCAATGTGTGCACTCAACTTCCAGAGTTAAACCCGTGTGTGGATTCAGCAGTCTGCAGAGACTTTCTCTGCAGAGTCCCAAAACAGGCGTTTTCAGCCCATTACCGGCATATGGAAGAAACAGCAGTAAGCACAGGGAAATATCTGCTTCTAAATCCAAAACGCAGCTATCTAACAGAACGGTTGTCAATGTGTGCACTCAACTTCCAGAGTTAAACCCGTGTGTGGATTCAGCAGTCTGCAAACACTTTCTCTGCAGAGTCCCAAAACAGGCGTTTTCAGCCCATTACCGGCATATGGAAGAAACAGCAGTAAGCACAGGGAAATATCTGCTTCTAAATCCAAAACGCAGCTATCTAACAGAACGGTTGTCAATGTGTGCACTCAACTTCCAGAGTTAAACCCGTGTGTGGATTCAGCAGTCTGCAAACACTTTCTCTGCAGAGTCCCAAAACAGGCGTTTTCAGCCCATTACCGGCATATGGAAGAAACAGCAGTAAGCACAGGGAAATATCTGCTTCTAAATCCAAAACGCAGCTATCTAACAGAACGGTTGTGAATGTGTGCACTCAACTTCCAGAGTTAAACCCGTGTGTGGATTGAGAAGTCTGCAGAGACTTTCACTGCAGAGTCCCAAAACAGGCGTTTTCAGCCCATTACCGGCATATGGAAGAAACAGCAGTAAGCACAGGGAAATATCTGCTTCTAAATCCAAAACGCAGCTATCTAACAGAACGGTTGTGAATGTGTGCACTCAACTTCCAGAGTTAAACCCGTGTGTGGATTCAGCAGTCTGCAAACACTTTCTCTGCAGAGTCCCAAAACAGGCGTTTTCAGCCCATTACCGGCATATGGAAGAAACAGCAGTAAGCACAGGGAAATATCTGCTTCTAAATCCAAAACGCAGCTATCTAACAGAACGGTTGTCAATGTGTGCACTCAACTTCCAGAGTTAAACCCGTGTGTGGATTCAGCAGTCTGCAAACACTTTCTCTGCAGAGTCCCAAAACAGGCGTTTTCAGCCCATTACCGGCATATGGAAGAAACAGCAGTAAGCACAGGGAAATATCTGCTTCTAAATCCAAAACGCAGCTATCTAACAGAACGGTTGTGAATGTGTGCACTCAACTTCCAGAGTTAAACCCGTGTGTGGATTCAGAAGTCTGCAGAGACTTTCACTGCAGAGTCCCAAAACAGGCGTTTTCAGCCCATTACCGGCATATGGAAGAAACAGCAGTAAGCACAGGGAAATATCTGCTTCTAAATCCAAAACGCAGCTATCTAACAGAACGGTTGTGAATGTGTGCACTCAACTTCCAGAGTTAAACCCGTGTGTGGATTCAGCAGTCTGCAAACACTTTCTCTGCAGAGTCCCAAAACAGGCGTTTTCAGCCCATTACCGGCATATGGAAGAAACAGCAGTAAGCACAGGGAAATATCTGCTTCTAAATCCAAAACGCAGCTATCTAACAGAACGGTTGTCAATGTGTGCACTCAACTTCCAGAGTTAAACCCGTGTGTGGATTCAGCAGTCTGCAGAGACTTTCTCTGCAGAGTCCCAAACAGGCGTTTTCAGCCCATTACCGGCATATGGAAGAAACAGCAGTAAGCACAGGGAAATATCTGCTTCTAAATCCAAAACGCAGCTATCTAACAGAACGGTTGTCAATGTGTGCACTCAACTTCCAGAGTTAAACCCGTGTGTGGATTCAGCAGTCTGCAGAGACTTTCTCTGCAGAGTCCCAAAACAGGCGTTTTCAGCCCATTACCGGCATATGGAAGAAACAGCAGTAAGCACAGGGAAATATCTGCTTCTAAATCCAAAACGCAGCTATCTAACAGAACGGTTGTCAATGTGTGCACTCAACTTCCAGAGTTAAACCCGTGTGTGGATTCAGCAGTCTGCAGAGACTTTCTCTGCAGAGTCCCAAAACAGGCGTTTTCAGCCCATTACCGGCATATGGAAGAAACAGCAGTAAGCACAGGGAAATATCTGCTTCTAAATCCAAAACGCAGCTATCTAACAGAACGGTTGCCAATGTGTGCACTCAACTTCCAGAGTTAAACCCGTGTGTGGATTCAGCAGTCTGCAGAGACTTTCTCTGCAGAGTCCCAAAACAGGCGTTTTCAGCCCATTACCGGCATATGGAAGAAACAGCAGTAAGCACAGGGAAATATCTGCTTCTAAATCCAAAACGCAGCTATCTAACAGAACGGTTGTCAATGTGTGCACTCAACTTCCAGAGTTAAACCCGTGTGTGGATTCAGCAGTCTGCAGAGACTTTCTCTGCAGAGTCCCAAAACAGGCGTTTTCAGCCCATTACCGGCATATGGAAGAAACAGCAGTAAGCACAGGGAAATATCTGCTTCTAAATCCAAAACGCAGCTATCTAACAGAACGGTTGTCAATGTGTGCACTCAACTTCCAGAGTTAAACCCGTGTGTGGATTCAGCAGTCTGCAAACACTTTCTCTGCAGAGTCCCAAAACAGGCGTTTTCAGCCCATTACCGGCATATGGAAGAAACAGCAGTAAGCACAGGGAAATATCTGCTTCTAAATCCAAAACGCAGCTATCTAACAGAACGGTTGTCAATGTGTGCACTCAACTTCCAGAGTTAAACCCGTGTGTGGATTCAGCAGTCTGCAAACACTTTCTCTGCAGAGTCCCAAAACAGGCGTTTTCAGCCCATTACCGGCATATGGAAGAAACAGCAGTAAGCACAGGGAAATATCTGCTTCTAAATCCAAAACGCAGCTATCTAACAGAACGGTTGTGAATGTGTGCACTCAACTTCCAGAGTTAAACCCGTGTGTGGATTCAGAAGTCTGCAGAGACTTTCACTGCAGAGTCCCAAAACAGGCGTTTTCAGCCCATTACCGGCATATGGAAGAAACAGCAGTAAGCACAGGGAAATATCTGCTTCTAAATCCAAAACGCAGCTATCTAACAGAACGGTTGTGAATGTGTGCACTCAACTTCCAGAGTTAAACCCGTGTGTGGATTCAGCAGTCTGCAAACACTTTCTCTGCAGAGTCCCAAAACAGGCGTTTTCAGCCCATTACCGGCATATGGAAGAAACAGCAGTAAGCACAGGGAAATATCTGCTTCTAAATCCAAAACGCAGCTATCTAACAGAACGGTTGTCAATGTGTGCACTCAACTTCCAGAGTTAAACCCGTGTGTGGATTCAGCAGTCTGCAGAGACTTTCTCTGCAGAGTCCCAAACAGGCGTTTTCAGCCCATTACCGGCATATGGAAGAAACAGCAGTAAGCACAGGGAAATATCTGCTTCTAAATCCAAAACGCAGCTATCTAACAGAACGGTTGTCAATGTGTGCACTCAACTTCCAGAGTTAAACCCGTGTGTGGATTCAGCAGTCTGCAGAGACTTTCTCTGCAGAGTCCCAAAACAGGCGTTTTCAGCCCATTACCGGCATATGGAAGAAACAGCAGTAAGCACAGGGAAATATCTGCTTCTAAATCCAAAACGCAGCTATCTAACAGAACGGTTGTCAATGTGTGCACTCAACTTCCAGAGTTAAACCCGTGTGTGGATTCAGCAGTCTGCAGAGACTTTCTCTGCAGAGTCCCAAAACAGGCGTTTTCAGCCCATTACCGGCATATGGAAGAAACAGCAGTAAGCACAGGGAAATATCTGCTTCTAAATCCAAAACGCAGCTATCTAACAGAACGGTTGCCAATGTGTGCACTCAACTTCCAGAGTTAAACCCGTGTGTGGATTCAGCAGTCTGCAGAGACTTTCTCTGCAGAGTCCCAAAACAGGCGTTTTCAGCCCATTACCGGCATATGGAAGAAACAGCAGTAAGCACAGGGAAATATCTGCTTCTAAATCCAAAACGCAGCTATCTAACAGAACGGTTGTCAATGTGTGCACTCAACTTCCAGAGTTAAACCCGTGTGTGGATTCAGCAGTCTGCAGAGACTTTCTCTGCAGAGTCCCAAAACAGGCGTTTTCAGCCCATTACCGGCATATGGAAGAAACAGCAGTAAGCACAGGGAAATATCTGCTTCTAAATCCAAAACGCAGCTATCTAACAGAACGGTTGTCAATGTGTGCACTCAACTTCCAGAGTTAAACCCGTGTGTGGATTCAGCAGTCTGCAAACACTTTCTCTGCAGAGTCCCAAAACAGGCGTTTTCAGCCCATTACCGGCATATGGAAGAAACAGCAGTAAGCACAGGGAAATATCTGCTTCTAAATCCAAAACGCAGCTATCTAACAGAACGGTTGTCAATGTGTGCACTCAACTTCCAGAGTTAAACCCGTGTGTGGATTCAGCAGTCTGCAAACACTTTCTCTGCAGAGTCCCAAAACAGGCGTTTTCAGCCCATTACCGGCATATGGAAGAAACAGCAGTAAGCACAGGGAAATATCTGCTTCTAAATCCAAAACGCAGCTAATTAACAGAACGGTTGTCAATGTGTGCACTCAACTTCCAGAGTTAAACCCGTGTGTGGATTCAGCAGTCTGCAAACACTTTCTCTGCAGAGTCCCAAAACAGGCGTTTTCAGCCCATTACCGGCATATGGAAGAAACAGCAGTAAGCACAGGGAAATATCTGCTTCTAAATCCAAAACGCAGCTAATTAACAGAACGGTTGTCAATGTGTGCACTCAACTTCCAGAGTTAAACCCGTGTGTGGATTCAGCAGTCTGCAAACACTTTCTCTGCAGAGTCCCAAAACAGGCGTTTTCAGCCCATTACCGGCATATGGAAGAAACAGCAGTAAGCACAGGGAAATATCTGCTTCTAAATCCAAAACGCAGCTATCTAACAGAACGGTTGTCAATGTGTGCACTCAACTTCCAGAGTTAAACCCGTGTGTGGATTCAGCAGTCTGCAAACACTTTCTCTGGAGAGTCCCAAAACAGGCGTTTTCAGCCCGTTACCGGCATATGGAAGAAACAGCTGTAAGCACAGGGAAATATCTGCTTCTAAATCCAAAACGCAGCTATCTAACAGAACGGTTGTCAATGTGTGCACTCAACTTCCAGAGTTAAACTCGTGTGTGGATTCAGCAGTCTGTAAACACTTTCTCTGCAGAGTCCCAAAACAAGCGTTTTCAGCCCATTACCGGCATATGGAAGAAACAGCAGTAAGCACAGGGAAATATCTGCTTCTAAATCCAAAACGCAGCTATCTAACAGAACGGTTGTCAATGTGTGCACTCAACTTCCAGAGTTAAACCCGTGTGTGGATTCAGCAGTCTGCAAACACTTTCTCTGCAGAGTCCCAAAACAGGCGTTTTCAGCCCATTACCGGCATATGGAAGAAACAGCAGTAAGCACAGGGAAATATCTGCTTCTAAATCCAAAACGCAGCTATCTAACAGAACGGTTGTCAATGTGTGCACTCAACTTCCAGAGTTAAACTCGTGTGTGGATTTAGCAGTCTGTAAACACTTTCTCTGCAGAGTCCCAAAACAGGCGTTTTCAGCCCATTACCGGCATATGGAAGAAACAGCAGTAAGCACAGGGAAATATCTGCTTCTAAATCCAAAACGCAGCTATCTAACAGAACGGTTGTCAATGTGTGCACTCAACTTCCAGAGTTAAACCCGTGTGTGGATTCAGCAGTCTGCAAACAATTTCTCTGCAGAGTCCCAAAACAGGCGTTTTCAGCCCATTACCGGCATATGGAAGAAACAGCAGTAAGCACAGGGAAATATCTGCTTCTAAATCCAAAACGCAGCTATCTAACAGAACGGTTGTCAATGTGTGCACTCAACTTCCAGAGTTAAACCCGTGTGTGGATTCAGAAGTCTGCAGAGACTTTCTCTGCAGAGTCCCAAAACAGGTGTTTTCAGCCCATTACCGGCATATGGAAGAAACAGCAGTAAGCACAGGGAAATATCTGCTTCTAAATCCAAAACGCAGCTATCTAACAGAACGGTTGTCAATGTGTGCAGTCAACTTCCAGAGTTAAACCCGTGTGTGGATTCAGCAGTCTGCACACACTTTCTCTGCAGAGTCCCAAAACAGGCGTTTTCAGCCCATTACCGGCATATGGAAGAAACAGCAGTAAGCACAGGGAAATATCTGCTTCTAAATCCAAAACGCAGCTATCTAACAGAACGGTTGTCAATGTGTGCACTCAACTTCCAGAGTTAAACCCGTGTGTGGATTCAGCAGTCTGCAGAGACTTTCTCTGCAGAGTCCCAAAACAGGCGTTTTCAGCCCATTACCGGCATATGGAAGAAACAGCAGTAAGCACAGGGAAATATCTGCTTCTAAATCCAAAACGCAGCTATCTAACAGAACGGTTTTCAATGTGTGCACTCAACTTCCAGAGTTAAACCCGTGTGTGGATTCAGCAGTCTGCAGAGACTTTCTCTGCAGAGTCCCAAAACAGGCGTTTTCAGCCCATTACCGGCATAGGGAAGAAACAGCAGTAAGCACAGGGAAATATCTGCTTCTAAATCCAAAACGCAGCTATCTAACAGAACGGTTGTCAATGTGTGCACTCAACTTCCAGAGTTAAACCCGTGTGTGGATTCAGCAGTCTGCAGAGACTTTCTCTGCAGAGTCCCAAAACAGGCGTTTTCAGCCCATTACCGGCCTATGGAAGAAACAGCAGTAAGCACAGGGAAATATCTGCTTCTAAATCCAAAACGCAGCTATCTAACAGAACGGTTGTCAATGTGTGCACTCAACTTCCAGAGTTAAACCCGTGTGTGGATTCAGCAGTCTGCAGAGACTTTCTCTGCAGAGTCCGAAAACAGGCGTTTTCAGCCCATTACCGGCATATGGAAGAAACAGCAGTAAGCACAGGGAAATATCTGCTTCTAAATCCAAAACGCAGCTATCTAACAGAACGGTTGTCAATGTGTGCACTCAACTTCCAGAGTTAAACCCGTGTGTGGATTCAGCAGTCTGCAGAGACTTTCTCTGCAGAGTCCCAAAACAGGCGTTTTCAGCCCATTACCGGCATATGGAAGAAACAGCAGTAAGCACAGGGAAATATCTGCTTCTAAATCCAAAACGCAGCTATCTAACAGAACGGTTGTCAATGTGTGCAGTCAACTTCCAGAGTTAAACCCGTGTGTGGATTCAGCAGTCTGCAGAGACTTTCTCTGCAGAGTCCCAAAACAGGCGTTTTCAGCCCATTACCGGCATATGGAAGAAACAGCAGTAAGCACAGGGAAATATCTGCTTCTAAATCCAAAACGCAGCTATCTAACAGAACGGTTGTCAATGTGTGCACTCAACTTCCAGAGTTAAACCCGTGTGTGGATTCAGCAGTCTGCAGAGACTTTCTCTGCAGAGTCCCAAAACAGGCGTTTTCAGCGCATTACCGGCATATGGAAGAAACAGCAGTAAGCACAGGGAAATATCTGCTTCTAAATCCAAAACGCAGCTATCTAACAGAACGGTTGTCAATGTGTGCACTCAACTTCCAGAGTTAAACCCGTGTGTGGATTCAGCAGTCTGCAAACACTTTCTCTGCAGAGTCCCAAAACAGGCGTTTTCAGCCCATTACCGGCATATGGAAGAAACAGCAGTAAGCACAGGGAAATATCTGCTTCTAAATCCAAAACGCAGCTATCTAACAGAACGGTTGTCAATGTGTGCAGTCAACTTCCAGAGTTAAACCCGTGTGTGGATTCAGCAGTCTGCACACACTTTCTCTGCAGAGTCCCAAAACAGGCGTTTTCAGCCCATTACTGGCATATGGAAGAAACAGCAGTAAGCACAGGGAAATATCTGCTTCTAAATCCAAAACGCAGCTAATTAACAGAACGGTTGTCAATGTGTGCACTCAACTTCCAGAGTTAAACCCGTGTGTGGATTCAGCAGTCTGCAAACACTTTCTCTGCAGAGTCCCAAAACAGGCGTTTTCAGCCCATTACCGGCATATGGAAGAAACAGCAGTAAGCACAGGGAAATATCTGCTTCTAAATCCAAAACGCAGCTATCTAACAGAACGGTTGTCAATGTGTGCACTCAACTTCCAGAGTTAAACCCGTGTGTGGATTCAGCAGTCTGCAAACACTTTCTCTGGAGAGTCCCAAAACAGGCGTTTTCAGCCCGTTACCGGCATATGGAAGAAACAGCTGTAAGCACAGGGAAATATCTGCTTCTAAATCCAAAACGCAGCTATCTAACAGAACGGTTGTCAATGTGTGCACTCAACTTCCAGAGTTAAACTCGTGTGTGGATTCAGCAGTCTGTAAACACTTTCTCTGCAGAGTCCCAAAACAAGCGTTTTCAGCCCATTACCGGCATATGGAAGAAACAGCAGTAAGCACAGGGAAATATCTGCTTCTAAATCCAAAACGCAGCTATCTAACAGAACGGTTGTCAATGTGTGCACTCAACTTCCAGAGTTAAACCCGTGTGTGGATTCAGCAGTCTGCAAACACTTTCTCTGCAGAGTCCCAAAACAGGCGTTTTCAGCCCATTACCGGCATATGGAAGAAACAGCAGTAAGCACAGGGAAATATCTGCTTCTAAATCCAAAACGCAGCTATCTAACAGAACGGTTGTCAATGTGTGCACTCAACTTCCAGAGTTAACTCGTGTGTGGATTTAGCAGTCTGTAAACACTTTCTCTGCAGAGTCCCAAAACAGGCGTTTTCAGCCCATTACCGGCATATGGAAGAAACAGCAGTAAGCACAGGGAAATATCTGCTTCTAAATCCAAAACGCAGCTATCTAACAGAACGGTTGTCAATGTGTGCACTCAACTTCCAGAGTTAAACCCGTGTGTGGATTCAGCAGTCTGCAAACAATTTCTCTGCAGAGTCCCAAAACAGGCGTTTTCAGCCCATTACCGGCATATGGAAGAAACAGCAGTAAGCACAGGGAAATATCTGCTTCTAAATCCAAAACGCAGCTATCTAACAGAACGGTTGTCAATGTGTGCACTCAACTTCCAGAGTTAAACCCGTGTGTGGATTCAGAAGTCTGCAGAGACTTTCTCTGCAGAGTCCCAAAACAGGTGTTTTCAGCCCATTACCGGCATATGGAAGAAACAGCAGTAAGCACAGGGAAATATCTGCTTCTAAATCCAAAACGCAGCTATCTAACAGAACGGTTGTCAATGTGTGCAGTCAACTTCCAGAGTTAAACCCGTGTGTGGATTCAGCAGTCTGCACACACTTTCTCTGCAGAGTCCCAAAACAGGCGTTTTCAGCCCATTACCGGCATATGGAAGAAACAGCAGTAAGCACAGGGAAATATCTGCTTCTAAATCCAAAACGCAGCTATCTAACAGAACGGTTGTCAATGTGTGCACTCAACTTCCAGAGTTAAACCCGTGTGTGGATTCAGCAGTCTGCAGAGACTTTCTCTGCAGAGTCCCAAAACAGGCGTTTTCAGCCCATTACCGGCATATGGAAGAAACAGCAGTAAGCACAGGGAAATATCTGCTTCTAAATCCAAAACGCAGCTATCTAACAGAACGGTTGTCAATGTGTGCACTCAACTTCCAGAGTTAAACCCGTGTGTGGATTCAGCAGTCTGCAGAGACTTTCTCTGCAGAGTCCCAAAACAGGCGTTTTCAGCCCATTACCGGCATAGGGAAGAAACAGCAGTAAGCACAGGGAAATATCTGCTTCTAAATCCAAAACGCAGCTATCTAACAGAACGGTTGTCAATGTGTGCACTCAACTTCCAGAGTTAAACCCGTGTGTGGATTCAGCAGTCTGCAGAGACTTTCTCTGCAGAGTCCCAAAACAGGCGTTTTCAGCCCATTACCGGCCTATGGAAGAAACAGCAGTAAGCACAGGGAAATATCTGCTTCTAAATCCAAAACGCAGCTATCTAACAGAACGGTTGTCAATGTGTGCACTCAACTTCCAGAGTTAAACCCGTGTGTGGATTCAGCAGTCTGCAGAGACTTTCTCTGCAGAGTCCGAAAACAGGCGTTTTCAGCCCATTACCGGCATATGGAAGAAACAGCAGTAAGCACAGGGAAATATCTGCTTCTAAATCCAAAACGCAGCTATCTAACAGAACGGTTGTCAATGTGTGCACTCAACTTCCAGAGTTAAACCCGTGTGTGGATTCAGCAGTCTGCAGAGACTTTCTCTGCAGAGTCCCAAAACAGGCGTTTTCAGCCCATTACCGGCATATGGAAGAAACAGCAGTAAGCACAGGGAAATATCTGCTTCTAAATCCAAAACGCAGCTATCTAACAGAACGGTTGTCAATGTGTGCAGTCAACTTCCAGAGTTAAACCCGTGTGTGGATTCAGCAGTCTGCAGAGACTTTCTCTGCAGAGTCCCAAAACAGGCGTTTTCAGCCCATTACCGGCATATGGAAGAAACAGCAGTAAGCACAGGGAAATATCTGCTTCTAAATCCAAAACGCAGCTATCTAACAGAACGGTTGTCAATGTGTGCACTCAACTTCCAGAGTTAAACCCGTGTGTGGATTCAGCAGTCTGCAGAGACTTTCTCTGCAGAGTCCCAAAACAGGCGTTTTCAGCCCATTACCGGCATATGGAAGAAACAGCAGTAAGCACAGGGAAATATCTGCTTCTAAATCCAAAACGCAGCTATCTAACAGAACGGTTGTCAATGTGTGCACTCAACTTCCAGAGTTAAACCCGTGTGTGGATTCAGCAGTCTGCAGAGACTTTCTCTGCAGAGTCCCAAAACAGGCGTTTTCAGCCCATTACCGGCATATGGAAGAAACAGCAGTAAGCACAGGGAAATATCTGCTTCTAAATCCAAAACGCAGCTATCTAACAGAACGGTTGTCAATGTGTGCACTCAACTTCCAGAGTTAAACCCGTGTGTGGATTCAGCAGTCTGCAAACACTTTCTCTGCAGAGTCCCAAAACAGGCGTTTTCAGCCCATTACCGGCATATGGAAGAAACAGCAGTAAGCAGTGGGAAATATCTGCTTCTAAATCCAAAACGCAGCTATCTAACAGAACGGTTGTCAATGTGTGCACTCAACTTCCAGAGTTAAACCCGTGTGTGGATTCAGCAGTCTGCAAACACTTTCTCTGCAGAGTCCCAAAACAGGCGTTTTCAGCCCATTACCGGCATATGGAAGAAACAGCAGTAAGCACAGGGAAATATCTGCTTCTAAATCCAAAACGCAGCTCTCTAACAGAACGGTTGTCAATGTGTGCACTCAACTTCCAGAGTTAAACCCGTGTGTGGATTCAGAAGTCTGCAGAGACTTTCTCTGCAGAGTCCCAAAACAGGCGTTTTCAGCCCATTACCGGCATATGGAAGAAACAGCAGTAAGCACAGGGAAATATCTGCTTCTAAATCCAAAACGCAGCTATCTAACAGAACGGTTGTCAATGTGTGCACTCAACTTCCAGAGTTAAACCCGTGTGTGGATTCAGCAGTCTGCAGAGACTTTCTCTGCAGAGTCCCAAAACAGGCGTTTTCAGCCCATTACCGGCATAGGGAAGAAACAGCAGTAAGCACAGGGAAATATCTGCTTCTAAATCCAAAACGCAGCTATCTAACAGAACGGTTGTCAATGTGTGCACTCAACTTCCAGAGTTAAACCCGTGTGTGGATTCAGCAGTCTGCAGAGACTTTCTCTGCAGAGTCCGAAAACAGGCGTTTTCAGCCCATTACCGGCATATGGAAGAAACAGCAGTAAGCACAGGGAAATATCTGCTTCTAAATCCAAAACGCAGCTATCTAACAGAATGGTTGTCAATGTGTGCACTCAACTTCCAGAGTTAAACCCGTGTGTGGATTCAGCAGTCTGCAGAGACTTTCTCTGCAGAGTCCCAAAACAGGCGTTTTCAGCCCATTACCGGCATATGGAAGAAACAGCAGTAAGCACAGGGAAATATCTGCTTCTAAATCCAAAACGCAGCTATCTAACAGAACGGTTGTCAATGTGTGCACTCAACTTCCAGAGTTAAACCCATGTGTGGATTCAGCAGTCTGCACACACTTTCTCTGCAGAGTCCCAAAACAGGCGTTTTCAGCCCATTACCGGCATAAGGAAGAAACAGCAGTAAGCACAGGGAAATATCTGCTTCTAAATCCAAAACGCAGCTAATTAACAGAACGGTTGTCAATGTGTGCACTCAACTTCCAGAGTTAAACCCGTGTGTGGATTCAGCAGTCTGCAAACACTTTCTCTGCAGAGTCCCAAAACAGGCGTTTTCAGCCCATTACCGGCATATGGAAGAAACAGCAGTAAGCACAGGGAAATATCTGCTTCTAAATCCAAAACGCAGCTATCTAACAGAACGGTTGTCAATGTGTGCACTCAACTTCCAGAGTTAAACCCGTGTGTGGATTCAGCAGTCTGCAAACACTTTCTCTGCAGAGTCCCAAAACAGGCGTTTTCAGCCCATTACCGGCATATGGAAGAAACAGCAGTAAGCACAGGGAAATATCTGCTTCTAAATCCAAAACGCAGCTATCTAGCAGAACGGTTGTCAATGTGTGCACTCAACTTCCAGAGTTAAACTCGTGTGTGGATTCAGCAGTCTGTAAACACTTTCTCTGCAGAGTCCCAAAACAAGCATTTTCAGCCCATTACCGGCATATGGAAGAAACAGCAGTAAGCACAGGGAAATATCTGCTTCTAAATCCAAAACGCAGCTATCTAACAGAACGGTTGTCAATGTGTGCACTCATCTTCCAGAGTTAAACCCGTGTGTGGATTCAGCAGTCTGCAAACACTTTCTCTGCAGAGTCCCAAAACAGGCGTTTTCAGCCCATTACCGGCATATGGAAGAAACAGCAGTAAGCACAAGGAAATATCTGCCTCTAAATCCAAAACGCAGCTATCTAACAGAACGGTTGTCAATGTGTGCACTCAACTTCCAGAGTTAAACTCGTGTGTGGATTCAGCAGTCTGTAAACACTTTCTCTGCAGAGTCCCAAAACAGGCATTTTCAGCCCATTACCGGCATATGGAAGAAACTGCAGTAAGCACAGGGAAATATCTGCTTCTAAATCCAAAACGCAGCTCTCTAACAGAACGGTTGTCAATGTGTGCACTCAACTTCCAGAGTTAAACCCGTGTGTGGATTCAGAAGTCTGCAGAGACTTTCTCTGCAGAGTCCCAAAACAGGCGTTTTCAGCCCATTACCGGCATATGGAAGAAACAGCAGTAAGCACAGGGAAATATCTGCTTCTAAATCCAAAACGCAGCTATCTAACAGAACGGTTGTCAATGTGTGCACTCAACTTCCAGAGTTAAACCCGTGTGTGGATTCAGCAGTCTGCAGAGACTTTCTCTGCAGAGTCCCAAAACAGGCGTTTTCAGCCCATTACCGGCATATGGAAGAAACAGCAGTAAGCACAGGGAAATATCTGCTTCTAAATCCAAAACGCAGCTATCTAACAGAACGGTTGTCAATGTGTGCACTCAACTTCCAGAGTTAAACCCGTGTGTGGATTCAGCAGTCTGCAGAGACTTTCTCTGCAGAGTCCCAAAACAGGCGTTTTCAGCCCATTACCGGCATATGGAAGAAACAGCAGTAAGCACAGGGAAATATCTGCTTCTAAATCCAAAACGCAGCTATCTAACAGAATGGTTGTCAATGTGTGCACTCAACTTCCAGAGTTAAACCCGTGTGTGGATTCAGCAGTCTGCAGAGACTTTCTCTGCAGAGTCCCAAAACAGGCGTTTTCAGCCCATTACCGGCATATGGAAGAAACAGCAGTAAGCACAGGGAAATATCTGCTTCTAAATCCAAAACGCAGCTATCTAACAGAACGGTTGTCAATGTGTGCACTCAACTTCCAGAGTTAAACCCATGTGTGGATTCAGCAGTCTGCAGAGACTTTTTCTGCAGAGTCCCAAAACAGGCGTTTTCAGCCCATTACCGGCATAAGGAAGAAACAGCAGTAAGCACAGGGAAATATCTGCTTCTAAATCCAAAACGCAGCTAATTAACAGAACGGTTGTCAATGTGTGCACTCAACTTCCAGAGTTAAACCCGTGTGTGGATTCAGCAGTCTGCAAACACTTTCTCTGCAGAGTCCCAAAACAGGCGTTTTCAGCCCATTACCGGCATATGGAAGAAACAGCAGTAAGCACAGGGAAATATCTGCTTCTAAATCCAAAACGCAGCTATCTAACAGAACGGTTGTCAATGTGTGCACTCAACTTCCAGAGTTAAACCCGTGTGTGGATTCAGCAGTCTGCAAACACTTTCTCTGCAGAGTCCCAAAACAGGCGTTTTCAGCCCATTACCGGCATATGGAAGAAACAGCAGTAAGCACAGGGAAATATCTGCTTCTAAATCCAAAACGCAGCTATCTAGCAGAACGGTTGTCAATGTGTGCACTCAACTTCCAGAGTTAAACTCGTGTGTGGATTCAGCAGTCTGTAAACACTTTCTCTGCAGAGTCCCAAAACAAGCATTTTCAGCCCATTACCGGCATATGGAAGAAACAGCAGTAAGCACAGGGAAATATCTGCTTCTAAATCCAAAACGCAGCTATCTAACAGAACGGTTGTCAATGTGTGCACTCATCTTCCAGAGTTAAACCCGTGTGTGGATTCAGCAGTCTGCAAACACTTTCTCTGCAGAGTCCCAAAACAGGCGTTTTCAGCCCATTACCGGCATATGGAAGAAACAGCAGTAAGCACAGGGAAATATCTGCCTCTAAATCCAAAACGCAGCTATCTAACAGAACGGTTGTCAATGTGTGCACTCAACTTCCAGAGTTAAACTCGTGTGTGGATTCAGCAGTCTGTAAACACTTTCTCTGCAGAGTCCCAAAACAGGCGTTTTCAGCCCATTACCGGCATATGGAAGAAACTGCAGTAAGCACAGGGAAATATCTGCTTCTAAATCCAAAACGCAGCTATCTAACAGAACGGTTGTCAATGTGTGCACTCAACTTCCAGAGTTAAACCCGTGTGTGGATTCAGCAGTCTGCAAACACTTTCTCTGCAGAGTCCCAAAACAGGCGTTTTCAGCCCATTACCGGCATATGGAAGAAACAGCAGTAAGCACAGGGAAATATCTGCTTCTAAATCCAAAACGCAGCTATCTAACAGAACGGTTGTCAATGTGTGCACTCAACTTCCAGAGTTAAACCCGTGTGTGGATTCAGCAGTCTGCAGAGACTTTCTCTGCAGAGTCCCAAAACAGGCGTTTTCAGCCCATTACCGGCATATGGAAGAAACAGCAGTAAGCACAGGGAAATATCTGCTTCTAAATCCAAAACGCAGCTATCTAACAGAACGGTTGTCAATGTGTGCACTCAACTTCCAGAGTTAAACCCGTGTGTGGATTCAGCAGTCTGCAGAGACTTTCTCTGCAGAGTCCCAAAACAGGCGTTTTCAGCCCATTACCGGCATATTTAAGAAACAGCAGTAAGCACAGGGAAATATCTGCTTCTAAATCCAAAACGCAGCTATCTAACAGAACGGTTGTCAATGTGTGCACTCAACTTCCAGAGTTAAACCCGTGTGTGGATTCAGCAGTCTGCAGAGACTTTCTCTGCAGAGTCCCAAAACAGGCGTTTTCAGCCCATTACCGGCATATGGAAGAAACAGCAGTAAGCACAGGGAAATATCTGCTTCTAAATCCAAAACGCAGCTATCTAACAGAACGGTTGTCAATGTGTGCACTCAACTTCCAGAGTTAAACCCGTGTGTGGATTCAGCAGTCTGCAGAGACTTTCTCTGCAGAGTCCCAAAACAGGCGTTTTCAGCCGATTACCGGCATATGGAAGAAACAGCAGTAAGCACAGGGAAATATCTGCTTCTAAATCCAAAACGCAGCTATCTAACAGAACGGTTGTCAATGTGTGCACTCAACTTCCAGAGTTAAACGCGTGTGTGGATTCAGCAGTCTGCAAACACTTTCTCTGCAGAGTCCCAAAACAGGCGTTTTCAGCCCATTACCGGCATATGGAAGAAACAGCAGTAAGCACAGGGAAATATCTGCTTCTAAATCCAAAATGCAGCTATCTAACAGAACGGTTGTCAATGTGTGCACTCAACTTCCAGAGTTAAACCCGTGTGTGGATTCAGCAGTCTGCAAACACTTTCTCTGCAGAGTCCCAAAACAGGCGTTTTCAGCCCATTACCGGCATATGGAAGAAACAGCAGTAAGCACAGGGAAATATCTGCTTCTAAATCCAAAACGCAGCTCTCTAACAGAACGGTTGTCAATGTGTGCACTCAACTTCCAGAGTTAAACCCGTGTGTGGATTCAGAAGTCTGCAGAGACTTTCTCTGCAGAGTCCCAAAACAGGCGTTTTCAGCCCATTACCGGCATATGGAAGAAACAGCAGTAAGCACAGGGAAATATCTGCTTCTAAATCCAAAACGCAGCTATCTAACAGAACGGTTGTCAATGTGTGCACTCAACTTCCAGAGTTAAACCCGTGTGTGGATTCATCAGTCTGCAGAGACTTTCTCTGCAGAGTCCCAAAACAGGCGTTTTCAGCCCATTACCGGCATATGGAAGAAACAGCAGTAAGCACAGGGAAATATCTGCTTCTAAATCCAAAACGCAGCTATCTAACAGAACGGTTGTCAATGTGTGCACTCAACTTCCAGAATTAAACCCGTGTGTGGATTCAGCAGTCTGCAGAGACTTTCTCTGCAGAGTCCGAAAACAGGCGTTTTCAGCCCATTACCGGCATATGGAAGAAACAGCAGTAAGCACAGGGAAATATCTGCTTCTAAATCCAAAACGCAGCTATCTAACAGAACGGTTGTCAATGTGTGCACTCAACTTCCAGAGTTAAACCCGTGTGTGGATTCAGCAGTCTGCAGAGACTTTCTCTGCAGAGTCCCAAAACAGGCGTTTTCAGCCCATTACCGTCATATGGAAGAAACAGCAGTAAGCACAGGGAAATATCTGCTTCTAAATCCAAAACGCAGCTATCTAACAGAACGGTTGTCAATGTGTGCACTCAACTTCCAGAGTTAAACCCGTGTGTGGATTCAGCAGTCTGCAGAGACTTTCTCTGCAGAGTCCGAAAACAGGCGTTTTCAGCCCATTACCGGCATATGGAAGAAACAGCAGTAAGCACAGGGAAATATCTGCTTCTAAATCCAAAACGCAGCTATCTAACAGAACGGTTGTCAATGTGTGCACTCAACTTCCAGAGTTAAACCCGTGTGTGGATTCAGCAGTCTGCAGAGACTTTCTCTGCAGAGTCCCAAAACAGTCGTTTTCAGCCCATTACCGGCTTATGGAAGAAACAGCAGTAAGCACAGGGAAATATCTGCTTCTAAATCCAAAACGCAGCTATCTAACAGAACGGTTGTCAATGTGTGCACTCATCTTCCAGAGTTAAACCCGTGTGTGGATTCAGAAGTCTGCAAACACTTTCTCTGCAGAGTCCCAAAACAGGCGTTTTCAGCCCATTACCGGCATATGGAAGAAACAGCAGTAAGCACAGGGAAATATCTGCCTCTAAATCCAAAACGCAGCTATCTAACAGAACGGTTGTCAATGTGTGCACTCAACTTCCAGAGTTAAACTCGTGTGTGGATTCAGCAGTCTGTAAACACTTTCTCTGCAGAGTCCCAAAACAGGCGTTTTCAGCCCATTACCGGCATATGGAAGAAACAGCAGTAAGCACAGGGAAGTATCTGCTTCTAAATCCAAAACGCAGCTATCTAACAGAACGGTTGTCAATGTGTGCACTCAACTTCCAGAGTTAAACCCGTGTGTGGATTCAGCAGTCTGCAGAGACTTTCTCTGCAGAGTCCCAAAACAGGCGTTTTCAGCCCATTACCGGCATATGGAAGAAACAGCAGTAAGCACAGGGAAATATCTGCTTCTAAATCCAAAACGCAGCTATCTAACAGAACGGTTGTCAATGTGTGCACTCAACTTCCAGAGTTAAACCCGTGTGTGGATTCAGAAGTCTGCAGAGACTTTCTCTGCAGAGTCCCAAAACAGGCGTTTTCAGCCCATTACCGGCATATGGAAGAAACAGCAGTAAGCACAGGGAAATATCTGCTTCTAAATCCAAAACGCAGCTATCTAACAGAACGGTTGTCAATGTGTGCACTCAACTTCCAGAGTTAAACCCGTGTGTGGATTCAGCAGTCTGCAAACACTTTCTCTGCAGAGTCCCAAAACAGGCGTTTTCAGCCCATTACCGGCATATGGAAGAAACAGCAGTAAGCACAGGGAAATATCTGCTTCTAAATCCAAAACGCAGCTATCTAACAGAACGGTTGTCAATGTGTGCACTCAACTTCCAGAGTTAAACCCGTGTGTGGATTCAGCAGTCTGCAAACACTTTCTCTGCAGAGTCCCAAAACAGGCGTTTTCAGCCCATTACCGGCATATGGAAGAAACAGCAGTAAGCACAGGGAAATATCTGCTTCTAAATCCAAAACGCAGCTATCTAACAGAACGGTTGTCAATGTGTGCACTCAACTTCCAGAGTTAAACCCGTGTGTGGATTCAGCAGTCTGCAGAGACTTTCTCTGCAGAGTCCCAAAACAGGCGTTTTCAGCCCATTACCGGCATATGGAAGAAACAGCAGTAAGCACAGGGAAATATCTGCTTCTAAATCCAAAACGCAGCTATCTAACAGAACGGTTGTCAATGTGTGCACTCAACTTCCAGACTTAAACCCGTGTGTGGATTCAGCAGTCTGCAAACACTTTCTCTGCAGAGTCCCAAAACAGGCGTTTTCAGCCCATTACCGGCATATGGAAGAAACAGCAGTAAGCACAGGGAAATATCTGCTTCTAAATCCAAAACGCAGCTATCTAACAGAACGGTTGTCAATGTGTGCACTCAACTTCCAGAGTTAAACCCGTGTGTGGATTCAGCAGTCTGCAGAGACTTTCTCTGCAGAGTCCCAAAACAGGCGTTTTCAGCCCATTACCGGCATATGGAAGAAACAGCAGTAAGCACAGGGAAATATCTGCTTCTAAATCCAAAACGCAGCTATCTAACAGAACGGTTGTCAATGTGTGCACTCAACTTCCAGAGTTAAACCCGTGTGTGGATTCAGCAGTCTGCAGAGACTTTCTCTGCAGAGTCCGAAAACAGGCGTTTTCAGCCCATTACCGGCATATGGAAGAAACAGCAGTAAGCACAGGGAAATATCTGCTTCTAAATCCAAAACGCAGCTATCTAACAGAACGGTTGTCAATGTGTGCACTCAACTTCCAGAGTTAAACCCGTGTGTGGATTCAGCAGTCTGCAGAGACTTTCTCTGCAGAGTCCCAAAACAGGCGTTTTCAGCCCATTACCGGCATATGGAAGAAACAGCAGTAAGCACAGGGAAATATCTGCTTCTAAATCCAAAACGCAGCTATCTAACAGAACGGTTGTCAATGTGTGCACTCAACTTCCAGAGTTAAACCCGTGTGTGGATTCAGCAGTCTGCACACACTTTCTCTGCAGAGTCCCAAAACAGGCGTTTTCAGCCCATTACCGGCATATGGAAGAAACAGCAGTAAGCACAGGGAAATATCTGCTTCTAAATCCAAAACGCAGCTAATTAACAGAACGGTTGTCAATGTGTGCACTCAACTTCCAGAGTTAAACCCGTGTGTGGATTCAGCAGTCTGCAAACACTTTCTCTGCAGAGTCCCAAAACAGGTGTTTTCAGCCCATTACCGGCATATGGAAGAAACAGCAGTAAGCACAGGGAAATATCTGCTTCTAAATCCAAAACGCAGCTATCTAACAGAACGGTTGTCAATGTGTGCACTCAACTTCCAGAGTTAAACCCGTGTGTGGATTCAGCAGTCTGCAGAGACTTTCTCTGCAGAGTCCCAAAACAGGCGTTTTCAGCCCATTACCGGCATATGGAAGAAACAGCAGTAAGCACAGGGAAATATCTGCTTCTAAATCCAAAACGCAGCTATCTAACAGAACGGTTGTCAATGTGTGCACTCAATTTCCAGAGTTAAACTCGTGTGTGGATTCAGCAGTCTGTAAACACTTTCTCTGCAGAGTCCCAAAACAGGCGTTTTCAGCCCATTACCGGCATATGGAAGAAACAGCAGTAAGCACAGGGAAATATCTGCTTCTAAATCCAAAACGCAGCTATCTAACAGAACGGTTGTCAATGTGTGCACTCAACTTCCAGAGTTAAACCCGTGTGTGGATTCAGCAGTCTGCAGAGACTTTCTCTGCAGAGTCCCAAAACAGGCGTTTTCAGCCCATTACCGGCATATGGAAGAAACAGCAGTAAGCACAGGGAAATATCTGCTTCTAAATCCAAAACGCAGCTATCTAACAGAACGGTTGTCAATGTGTGCACTCAACTTCCAGAGTTAAACCCGTGTGTGGATTCAGCAGTCTGCAGAGACTTTCTCTGCAGAGTCCCAAAACAGGCGTTTTCAGCCCATTACCGGCATATGGAAGAAACAGCAGTAAGCACAGGGAAATATCTGCTTCTAAATCCAAAACGCAGCTATCTAACAGAACGGTTGTCAATGTGTGCACTCAACTTCCAGAGTTAAACTCGTGTGTGGATTCAGCAGTCTGTAAACACTTTCTCTGCAGAGTCCCAAAACAGGCGTTTTCAGCCCATTACCGGCATATGGAAGAAACAGCAGTAAGCACAGGGAAATATCTGCTTCTAAATCCAAAACGCAGCTATCTAACAGAACGGTTGTCAATGTGTGCACTCAACTTCCAGAGTTAAACCCGTGTGTGGATTCAGCAGTCTGCAGAGACTTTCTCTGCAGAGTCCCAAAACAGGCGTTTTCAGCCCATTACCGGCATATGGAAGAAACAGCAGTAAGCACAGGGAAATATCTGCTTCTAAATCCAAAATGCAGCTATCTAACAGAACGGTTGTCAATGTGTGCACTCAACTTCCAGAGTTAAACCCGTGTGTGGATTCAGCAGTCTGCAGAGACTTTCTCTGCAGAGTCCCAAAACAGTCGTTTTCATCCCATTACCGGCATATGGAAGAAACAGCAGTAAGCACAGGGAAATATCTGCTTCTAAATCCAAAACGCAGCTATCTAACAGAACGGTTGTCAATGTGTGCACTCAACTTCCAGAGTTAAACCCGTGTGTGGATTCAGCAGTCTGCAGAGACTTTCTCTGCAGAGTCCCAAAACAGGCGTTTTCAGCCCATTACCGGCATAGGGAAGAAACAGCAGTAAGCACAGGGAAATATCTGCTTCTAAATCCAAAACGCAGCTATCTAACAGAACGGTTGTCAATGTGTGCACTCAACTTCCAGAGTTAAACCCGTGTGTGGATTCAGCAGTCTGCAAACACTTTCTCTGCAGAGTCCCAAAACAGGCGTTTTCAGCCCATTACCGGCATATGGAAGAAACAGCAGTAAGCACAGGGAAATATCTGCTTCTAAATCCAAAACGCAGCTATCTAACAGAACGGTTGTCAATGTGTGCACTCAACTTCCAGAGTTAAACCCGTGTGTGGATTCAGCAGTCTGCAGAGACTTTCTCTGCAGAGTCCCAAAACAGGCGTTTTCAGCCCATTACCGGCATATGGAAGAAACAGCAGTAAGCACAGGGAAATATCTGCTTCTAAATCCAAAACGCAGCTATCTAACAGAACGGTTGTCAATGTGTGCACTCAACTTCCAGAGTTAAACCCGTGTGTGGATTCAGCAGTCTGCAGAGACTTTCTCTGCAGAGTCCGAAAACAGGCGTTTTCAGCCCATTACCGGCATATGGAAGAAACAGCAGTAAGCACAGGGAAATATCTGCTTCTAAATCCAAAACGCAGCTATCTAACAGAACGGTTGTCAATGTGTGCACTCAACTTCCAGAGTTAAACCCGTGTGTGGATTCAGCAGTCTGCAGAGACTTTCTCTGCAGAGTCCCAAAACAGGCGTTTTCAGCCCATTACCGGCATATGGAAGAAACAGCAGTAAGCACAGGGAAATATCTGCTTCTAAATCCAAAACGCAGCTATCTAACAGAACGGTTGTCAATGTGTGCACTCAACTTCCAGAGTTAAACCCGTGTGTGGATTCAGCAGTCTGCAGAGACTTTCTCTGCAGAGTCCCAAAACAGGCGTTTTCAGCCCATTACCGGCATATGGAAGAAACAGCAGTAAGCACAGGGAAATATCTGCTTCTAAATCCAAAACGCAGCTATCTAACAGAACGGTTGTCAATGTGTGCACTCAACTTCCAGAGTTAAACCCGTGTGTGGATTCAGCAGTCTGCAAACACTTTCTCTGCAGAGTCCCAAAACAGGCGTTTTCAGCCCATTACCGGCATATGGAAGAAACAGCAGTAAGCACAGGGAAATATCTGCTTCTAAATCCAAAACGCAGCTATCTAACAGAACGGTTGTCAATGTGTGCACTCAACTTCCAGAGTTAAACCCGTGTGTGGATTCAGCAGTCTGCAAACACTTTCTCTGCAGAGTCCCAAAACAGGCGTTTTCAGCCCATTACCGGCATATGGAAGAAACAGCAGTAAGCACAGGGAAATATCTGCTTCTAAATCCAAAACGCAGCTATCTAACAGAACGGTTGTCAATGTGTGCACTCAACTTCCAGAGTTAAACCCGTGTGTGGATTCAGAAGTCTGCAGAGACTTTCTCTGCAGAGTCCCAAAACAGGCGTTTTCAGCCCATTACCGGCATATGGAAGAAACAGCAGTAAGCACAGGGAAATATCTGCTTCTAAATCCAAAACGCAGCTATCTAACAGAACGGTTGTCAATGTGTGCACTCAACTTCCAGAGTTAAACCCGTGTGTGGATTCAGCAGTCTGCAGAGACTTTCTCTGCAGAGTCCCAAAACAGGCGTTTTCAGCCCATTACCGGCATATGGAAGAAACAGCAGTAAGCACAGGGAAATATCTGCTTCTAAATCCAAAACGCAGCTATCTAACAGAACGGTTGTCAATGTGTGCACTCAACTTCCAGAGTTAAACCCGTGTGTGGATTCAGCAGTCTGCAGAGACTTTCTCTGCAGAGTCCGAAAACAGGCGTTTTCAGCCCATTACCGGAATATGGAAGAAACAGCAGTAAGCACAGGGAAATATCTGCTTCTAAATCCAAAACGCAGCTATCTAACAGAACGGTTGTCAATGTGTGCACTCAACTTCCAGAGTTAAACCCGTGTGTGGATTCAGCAGTCTGCAGAGACTTTCTCTGCAGAGTCCCAAAACAGGCGTTTTCAGCCCATTACCGGCATATGGAAGAAACAGCAGTAAGCACAGGGAAATATCTGCTTCTAAATCCAAAACGCAGCTATCTAACAGAACGGTTGTCAATGTGTGCACTCAACTTCCAGAGTTAAACCCGTGTGTCGATTCAGCAGTCCGCAAACCCTTTCTCTGCAGAGTCCCAAAACAGGCGTTTTCACTCCATTACCGGCATATGGAAGAAACAGCAGTAAGCACAGGGAAATATCTGCTTCTAAATCCAAAACGCAGCTATCTAACAGAACGGTTGTCAATGTGTGCACTCAACTTCCAGAGTTAAACCCGTGTGTGGATTCAGCAGTCTGCAGAGACTTTCTCTGCAGAGTCCCAAAACAGGCGTTTTCAGCCCATTACCGGCATAGGGAAGAAACAGCAGTAAGCACAGGGAAATATCTGCTTCTAAATCCAAAACGCAGCTATCTAACAGAACGGTTGTCAATGTGTGCACTCAACTTCCAGAGTTAAACCCGTGTGTGGATTCAGCAGTCTGCAGAGACTTTCTCTGCAGAGTCCCAAAACAGGCGTTTTCAGCCCATTACCGGCATATGGAAGAAACAGCAGTAAGCACAGGGAAATATCTGCTTCTAAATCCAAAACGCAGCTATCTAACAGAACGGTTGTCAATGTGTGCACTCAACTTCCAGAGTTAAACCCGTGTGTGGATTCAGCAGTCTGCAGAGACTTTCTCTGCAGAGTCCCAAAACAGGCGTTTTCAGCCCATTACCGGCATATGGAAGAAACAGCAGTAAGCACAGGGAAATATCTGCTTCTAAATCCAAAACGCAGCTATCTAACAGAACGGTTGTCAATGTGTGCACTCAACTTCCAGAGTTAAACCCGTGTGTGGATTCAGCAGTCTGCAGAGACTTTCTCTGCAGAGTCCCAAAACAGGCGTTTTCAGCCCATTACCGGCATATGGAAGAAACAGCAGTAAGCACAGGGAAATATCTGCTTCTAAATCCAAAACGCAGCTATCTAACAGAACGGTTGTCAATGTGTGCACTCAACTTCCAGAGTTAAACCCGTGTGTGGATTCAGCAGTCTGCAGAGACTTTCTCTGCAGAGTCCCAAAACAGGCGTTTTCAGCCCATTACCGGCATAGGGAAGAAACAGCAGTAAGCACAGGGAAATATCTGCTTCTAAATCCAAAACGCAGCTATCTAACAGAACGGTTGTCAATGTGTGCACTCAACTTCCAGAGTTAAACCCGTGTGTGGATTCAGCAGTCTGCAAACACTTTCTCTGCAGAGTCCCAAAACAGGCGTTTTCAGCCCATTACCGGCATATGGAAGAAACAGCAGTAAGCACAGGGAAATATCTGCTTCTAAATCCAAAACGCAGCTATCTAACAGAACGGTTGTCAATGTGTGCACTCAACTTCCAGAGTTAAACCGGTGTGTGGATTCAGAAGTCTGCAGAGACTTTCTCTGCAGAGTCCCAAAACAGGCGTTTTCAGCCCATTACCGGCATATGGAAGAAACAGCAGTAAGCACAGGGAAATATCTGCTTCTAAATCCAAAACGCAGCTATCTAACAGAACAGTTGTCAATGTGTGCACTCAACTTCCAGAGTTAAACCCGTGTGTGGATTCAGCAGTCTGCAGAGACTTTCTCTGCAGAGTCCCAAAACAGGCGTTTTCAGCCCATTACCGGCATATGGAAGAAACAGCAGTAAGCACAGGGAAATATCTGCTTCTAAATCCAAAACGCAGCTATCTAACAGAACGGTTGTCAATGTGTGCACTCAACTTCCAGAGTTAAACCCGTGTGTGGATTCAGCAGTCTGCAGAGACTTTCTCTGCAGAGTCCGAAAACAGGCGTTTTCAGCCCATTACCGGCATATGGAAGAAACAGCAGTAAGCACAGGGAAATATCTGCTTCTAAATCCAAAACTCAGCTATCTAACAGAACGGTTGTCAATGTGTGCACTCAACTTCCAGAGTTAAACCCGTGTGTGGATTCAGCAGTCTGCAGAGACTTTCTCTGCAGAGTCCCAAAACAGGCGTTTTCAGCCCATTACCGGCATATGGAAGAAACAGCAGTAAGCACAGGGAAATATCTGCTTCTAAATCCAAAACGCAGCTATCTAACAGAACGGTTGTCAATGTGTGCACTCAACTTCCAGAGTTAAACCCGTGTGTGGATTCAGCAGTCTGCAAACACTTTCTCTGCAGAGTCCGAAAACAGGCGTTTTCAGCCCATTACCGGCATATGGAAGAAACAGCAGTAAGCACAGGGAAATATCTGCTTCTAAATCCAAAACGCAGCTATCTAACAGAACGGTTGTCAATGTGTGCACTCAACTTCCAGAGTTAAACCCGTGTGTGGATTCAGCAGTCTGCAGAGACTTTCTCTGCAGAGTCCCAAAACAGGCGTTTTCAGCCCATTACCGGCATATGGAAGAAACAGCAGTAAGCACAGGGAAATATCTGCTTCTAAATCCAAAACGCAGCTATCTAACAGAACGGTTGTCAATGTGTGCACTCAACTTCCAGAGTTAAACCCGTGTGTGGATTCAGCAGTCTGCAGAGACTTTCTCTGCAGAGTCCCAAAACAGGCGTTTTCAGCCCATTACCGGCATATGGAAGAAACAGCAGTAAGCACAGGGAAATATCTGCTTCTAAATCCAAAACGCAGCTATCTAACAGAACGGTTGTCAATGTGTGCACTCAACTTCCAGAGTTAAACCCGTGTGTGGATTCAGCAGTCTGCAAACACTTTCTCTGCAGAGTCCCAAAACAGGCGTTTTCAGCCCATTACCGGCATATGGAAGAAACAGCAGTAAGCACAGGGAAATATCTGCTTCTAAATCCAAAACGCAGCTATCTAACAGAACGGTTGTCAATGTGCGCACTCAACTTCCAGAGTTAAACCCGTGTGTGGATTCAGCAGTCTGCAAACACTTTCTCTGCAGAGTCCCAAAACAGGCGTTTTCAGCCCATTACCGGCATATGGAAGAAACAGCAGTAAGCACAGGGAAATATCTGCTTCTAAATCCAAAACGCAGCTATCTAACAGAACGGTTGTCAATGTGTGCACTCAACTTCCAGAGTTAAACCCGTGTGTGGATTCAGCAGTCTGCAGAGACTTTCTCTGCAGAGTCCCAAAACAGGCGTTTTCAGCCCATTACCGGCATATGGAAGAAACAGCAGTAAGCACAGGGAAATATCTGCTTCTAAATCCAAAACACAGCTATCTAACAGAACGGTTGTCAATGTGTGCACTCAACTTCCAGAGTTAAACCCGTGTGTGGATTCAGCAGTCTGCAAACACTTTCTCTGCAGAGTCCCAAAACAGGCGTTTTCAGCCCATTACCGGCATATGGAAGAAACAGCAGTAAGCACAGGGAAATATCTGCTTCTAAATCCAAAACGCAGCTATCTAACAGAACGGTTGTCAATGTGTGCACTCAACTTCCAGAGTTAAACCCGTGTGTGGATTCAGCAGTCTGCAGAGACTTTTTCTGCAGAGTCCCAAAACAGGCGTTTTCAGCCCATTACCGGCATATGGAAGAAACAGCAGTAAGCACAGGGAAATATCTGCTTCTAAATCCAAAACGCAGCTATCTAACAGAACGGTTGTCAATGTGTGCACTCAACTTCCAGAGTTAAACCCGTGTGTGGATTCAGCAGTCTGCAAACACTTTCTCTGCAGAGTCCCAAAACAGGCGTTTTCAGCCCATTACCGGCATATGGAAGAAACAGCAGTAAACACAGGGAAATATCTGCTTCTAAATCCAAAACGCAGCTATCTAACAGAACGGTTGTCAATGTGTGCACTCAACTTCCAGAGTTAAACTCGTGTGTGGATTCAGCAGTCTGTAAACACTTTCTCTGCAGAGTCCCAAAACAGGCGTTTTCAGCCCATTACCGGCATATGGAAGAAACAGCAGTAAGCACAGGGAAATATCTGCTTCTAAATCCAAAACGCAGCTATCTAACAGAACGGTTGTCAATGTGTGCACTCAACTTCCAGAGTTAAACCCGTGTGTGGATTCAGCAGTCTGCAAACACTTTCTCTGCAGAGTCCCAAAACAGGCGTTTTCAGCCCATTACCGGCATATGGAAGAAACAGCAGTAAGCACAGGGAAATATCTGCTTCTAAATCCAAAACGCAGCTATCTAACAGAACGGTTGTCAATGTGTGCACTCAACTTCCAGAGTTAAACCCGTGTGTGGATTCAGCAGTCTGCAGAGACTTTCTCTGCAGAGTCCCAAAACAGGCGTTTTCAGCCCATTACCGGCATATGGAAGAAACAGCAGTAAGCACAGGGAAATATCTGCTTCTAAATCCAAAACGCAGCTATCTAACAGAACGGTTGTCAATGTGTGCACTCAACTTCCAGAGTTAAACCCGTGTGTGGATTCAGCAGTCTGCAGAGACTTTCTCTGCAGAGTCCCAAAACAGGCGTTTTCAGCCCATTACCGGCATATGGAAGAAACAGCAGTAAGCACAGGGAAATATCTGCTTTTAATCCAAACGCAGCTATCTAACAGAACGGTTGTCAATGTGTGCACTCAACTTCCAGAGTTAAACCCGTGTGTGGATTCAGCAGTCTGCAGAGACTTTCTCTGCAGAGTCCCAAAACAGGCGTTTTCAGCCCATTACCGGCATATGGAAGAAACAGCAGTAAGCACAGGGAAATATCTGCTTCTAAATCCAAAACGCAGCTATCTAACAGAACGGTTGTCAATGTGTGCACTCAACTTCCAGAGTTAAACCCGTGTGTGGATTCAGCAGTCTGCAGAGACTTTCTCTGCAGAGTCCCAAAACAGGCGTTTTCAGCCCATTACCGGCATATGGAAGAAACAGCAGTAAGCACAGGGAAATATCTGCTTCTAAATCCAAAACGCAGCTATCTAACAGAACGGTTGTCAATGTGTGCACTCAACTTCCAGAGTTAAATCTGTGTGTGGATTCAGCAGTCTGCAGAGACTTTCTCTGCAGAGTCCCAAAACAGGCGTTTTCAGCCCATTACCGGCATAGGGAAGAAACAGCAGTAAGCACAGGGAAATATCTGCTTCTAAATCCAAAACGCAGCTATCTAACAGAACGGTTGTCAATGTGTGCACTCAACTTCCAGAGTTAAACCCGTGTGTGGATTCAGCAGTCTGCAGAGACTTTCTCTGCAGAGTCCCAAAACAGGCGTTTTCAGCCCATTACCGGCATATGGAAGAAACAGCAGTAAGCACAGGGAAATATCTGCTTCTAAATCCAAAACGCAGCTATCTAACAGAACGGTTGTCAATGTGTGCACTCAACTTCCAGAGTTAAACCCGTGTGTGGATTCAGCAGTCTGCAGAGACTTTCTCTGCAGAGTCCCAAAACAGGCGTTTTCAGCCCATTACCGGCATATGGAAGAAACAGCAGTAAGCACAGGGAAATATCTGCTTCTAAATCCAAAACGCAGCTATCTAACAGAACGGTTGTCAATGTGTGCACTCAACTTCCAGAGTTAAACCCGTGTGTGGATTCAGCAGTCTGCAGAGACTTTCTCTGCAGAGTCCCAAAACAGGCGTTTTCAGCCCATTACCGGCATATGGAAGAAACAGCAGTAAGCACAGGGAAATATCTGCTTCTAAATCCAAAACGCAGCTATCTAACAGAACGGTTGTCAATGTGTGCACTCAACTTCCAGAGTTAAACCCGTGTGTGGATTCAGCAGTCTGCAGAGACTTTCTCTGCAGAGTCCCAAAACAGGCGTTTTCAGCCCATTACCGGCATATGGAAGAAACAGCAGTAAGCACAGGGAAATATCTGCTTCTAAATCCAAAACGCAGCTATCTAACAGAACGGTTGTCAATGTGTGCACTCAACTTCCAGAGTTAAACCCGTGTGTGGATTCAGCAGTCTGCAGAGACTTTCTCTGCAGAGTCCCAAACAGGCGTTTTCAGCCCATTACCGGCATATGGAAGAAACAGCAGTAAGCACAGGGAAATATCTGCTTCTAAATCCAAAACGCAGCTATCTAACAGAACGGTTGTCAATGTGTGCACTCAACTTCCAGAGTTAAACCCGTGTGTGGATTCAGCAGTCTGCAGAGACTTTCTCTGCAGAGTCCCAAAACAGGCGTTTTCAGCCCATTACCGGCATATGGAAGAAACAGCAGTAAGCACAGGGAAATATCTGCTTCTAAATCCAAAACGCAGCTATCTAACAGAACGGTTGTCAATGTGTGCACTCAACTTCCAGAGTTAAACCCGTGTGTGGATTCAGCAGTCTGCAGAGACTTTCTCTGCAGAGTCCCAAAACAGGCGTTTTCAGCCCATTACCGGCATATGGAAGAAGCAGCAGTAAGCACAGGGAAATATCTGCTTCTAAATCCAAAACGCAGCTATCTAACAGAACGGTTGTCAATGTGTGCACTCAACTTCCAGAGTTAAACCCGTGTGTGGATTCAGCAGTCTGCAAACACTTTCTCTGCAGAGTCCCAAAACAGGCGTTTTCAGCCCATTACCGGCATATGGAAGAAACAGCAGTAAGCACAGGGAAATATCTGCTTCTAAATCCAAAACGCAAATATATTACAGAACGGTTGTCAATGTGTGCACTCAACTTCCAGAGTTAAACCCATGTGTGGATTCAGCAGTCTGCAAACACTTTCTCCGCAGAGTCCCAAAACAGGCGTTTTCAGCCCATTACCGGCATATGGAAGAAACAGCAGTAAGCACAGGGAAATATCTGCTTCTAAATCCAAAACGCAGCTATCTAACAGAACGGTTGTCAATGTGTGCACTCAACTTCCAGAGTTAAACCCGTGTGTGGATTCAGCAGTCTGCAGAGACTTTCTCTGCAGAGTCCCAAAACAGGCGTTTTCAGCCCATTACCGGCATATGGAAGAAACAGCAGTAAGCACAGGGAAATATCTGCTTCTAAATCCAAAACGCAGCTATCTAACAGAACGGTTGTCAATGTGTGCACTCAACTTCCAGAGTTAAACCCGTGTGTGGATTCAGCAGTCTGCAGAGACTTTCTCTGCAGAGTCCCAAAACAGGCGTTTTCAGCCCATTACCGGCATATGGAAGAAACAGCAGTAAGCACAGGGAAATATCTGCTTCTAAATCCAAAACGCAGCTATCTAACAGAACGGTTGTCAATGTGTGCACTCAACTTCCAGAGTTAAACCCGTGTGTGGATTCAGCAGTCTGCAGAGACTTTCTCTGCAGAGTCCCAAAACAGGCGTTTTCAGCCCATTACCGGCATATGGAAGAAACAGCAGTAAGCACAGGGAAATATCTGCTTCTAAATCCAAAACGCAGCTATCTAACAGAACGGTTGTCAATGTGTGCACTCAACTTCCAGAGTTAAACCCGTGTGTGGATTCAGCAGTCTGCAGAGACTTTCTCTGCAGAGTCCCAAAACAGGCGTTTTCAGCCCATTACCGGCATATGGAAGAAACAGCAGTAAGCACAGGGAAATATCTGCTTCTAAATCCAAAACGCAGCTATCTAACAGAACGGTTGTCAATGTGTGCACTCAACTTCCAGAGTTAAACCCGTGTGTGGATTCAGCAGTCTGCAGAGACTTTCTCTGCAGAGTCCCAAAACAGGCGTTTTCAGCCCTTTACCGGCATATGGAAGAAACAGCAGTAAGCACAGGGAAATATCTGCTTCTAAATCCAAAACGCAGCTATCTAACAGAACGGTTGTCAATGTGTGCACTCAACTTCCAGAGTTAAATCCGTGTGTGGATTCAGCAGTCTGCAGAGACTTTCTCTGCAGAGTCCCAAAACAGGCGTTTTCAGCCCATTACCGGCATATGGAAGAAACAGCAGTAAGCACAGGGAAATATCTGCTTCTAAATCCAAAACGCAGCTATCTAACAGAACGGTTGTCAATGTGTGCACTCAACTTCCAGAGTTAAACCCGTGTGTGGATTCAGCAGTCTGCAAACACTTTCTCCGCAGAGTCCCAAAACAGGCGTTTTCAGCCCATTACCGGCATATGGAAGAAACAGCAGTAAGCACAGGGAAATATCTGCTTCTAAATCCAAAACGCAGCTATCTAACAGAACGGTTGTCAATGTGTGCACTCAACTTCCAGAGTTAAACCCGTGTGTGGATTCAGCAGTCTGCAGAGACTTTCTCTGCAGAGTCCCAAAACAGGCGTTTTCAGCCCATTACCGGCATATGGAAGAAACAGCAGTAAGCACAGGGAAATATCTGCTTCTAAATCCAAAACGCAGCTATCTAACAGAACGGTTGTCAATGTGTGCACTCAACTTCCAGAGTTAAACCCGTGTGTGGATTCAGCAGTCTGCAGAGACTTTCTCTGCAGAGTCCCAAAACAGGCGTTTTCAGCCCATTACCGGCATAGGGAAGAAACAGCAGTAAGCACAGGGAAATATCTGCTTCTAAATCCAAAACGCAGCTATCTAACAGAACGGTTGTCAATGTGTGCACTCAACTTCCAGAGTTAAACCCGTGTGTGGATTCAGCAGTCTGCAGAGACTTTCTCTGCAGAGTCCCAAAACAGGCGTTTTCAGCCCATTACCGGCATATGGAAGAAACAGCAGTAAGCACAGGGAAATATCTGCTTCTAAATCCAAAACGCAGCTATCTAACAGAACGGTTGTCAATGTGTGCACTCAACTTCCAGAGTTAAACCCGTGTGTGGATTCAGCAGTCTGCAGAGACTTTCTCTGCAGAGTCCCAAAACAGGCGTTTTCAGCCCATTACCGGCATATGGAAGAAACAGCAGTAAGCACAGGGAAATATCTGCTTCTAAATCCAAAACGCAGCTATCTAACAGAACGGTTGTCAATGTGTGCACTCAACTTCCAGAGTTAAACCCATGTGTGGATTCAGCAGTCTGCAAACACTTTCTCTGCAGAGTCCCAAAACAGGCGTTTTCAGCCCATTACCGGCATATGGAAGAAACAGCAGTAAGCACAGGGAAATATCTGCTTCTAAATCCAAAACGCAGCTATCTAACAGAACGGTTGTCAATGTGTGCACTCAACTTCCAGAGTTAAACCCGTGTGTGGATTCAGCAGTCTGCAGAGACTTTCTCTGCAGAGTCCCAAAACAGGCGTTTTCAGCCCATTACCGGCATATGGAAGAAACAGCAGTAAGCACAGGGAAATATCTGCTTCTAAATCCAAAACGCAGCTATCTAACAGAACGGTTGTCAATGTGTGCACTCAACTTCCAGAGTTAAACCCGTGTGTGGATTCAGCAGTCTGCAGAGACTTTCTCTGCAGAGTCCCAAAACAGGCGTTTTCAGCCCATTACCGGCATATGGAAGAAACAGCAGTAAGCACAGGGAAATATCTGCTTCTAAATCCAAAACGCAGCTATCTAACAGAACGGTTGTCAATGTGTGCACTCAACTTCCAGAGTTAAACCCGTGTGTGGATTCAGCAGTCTGCAGAGACTTTCTCTGCAGAGTCCCAAAACAGGCGTTTTCAGCCCATTACCGGCATATGGAAGAAACAGCAGTAAGCACAGGGAAATATCTGCTTCTAAATCCAAAACGCAGCTATCTAACAGAACGGTTGTCAATGTGTGCACTCAACTTCCAGAGTTAAACCCGTGTGTGGATTCAGCAGTCTGCAGAGACTTTCTCTGCAGAGTCCCAAAACAGGCGTTTTCAGCCCATTACCGGCATATGGAAGAAACAGCAGTAAGCACAGGGAAATATCTGCTTCTAAATCCAAAACGCAGCTATCTAACAGAACGGTTGTCAATGTGTGCACTCAACTTCCAGAGTTAAACCCGTGTGTGGATTCAGCAGTCTGCAGAGACTTTCTCTGCAGAGTCCCAAAACAGGCGTTTTCAGCCCTTTACCGGCATATGGAAGAAACAGCAGTAAGCACAGGGAAATATCTGCTTCTAAATCCAAAACGCAGCTATCTAACAGAACGGTTGTCAATGTGTGCACTCAACTTCCAGAGTTAAATCCGTGTGTGGATTCAGCAGTCTGCAGAGACTTTCTCTGCAGAGTCCCAAAACAGGCGTTTTCAGCCCATTACCGGCATATGGAAGAAACAGCAGTAAGCACAGGGAAATATCTGCTTCTAAATCCAAAACGCAGCTATCTAACAGAACGGTTGTCAATGTGTGCACTCAACTTCCAGAGTTAAACCCGTGTGTGGATTCAGCAGTCTGCAAACACTTTCTCCGCAGAGTCCCAAAACAGGCGTTTTCAGCCCATTACCGGCATATGGAAGAAACAGCAGTAAGCACAGGGAAATATCTGCTTCTAAATCCAAAACGCAGCTATCTAACAGAACGGTTGTCAATGTGTGCACTCAACTTCCAGAGTTAAACCCGTGTGTGGATTCAGCAGTCTGCAGAGACTTTCTCTGCAGAGTCCCAAAACAGGCGTTTTCAGCCCATTACCGGCATATGGAAGAAACAGCAGTAAGCACAGGGAAATATCTGCTTCTAAATCCAAAACGCAGCTATCTAACAGAACGGTTGTCAATGTGTGCACTCAACTTCCAGAGTTAAACCCGTGTGTGGATTCAGCAGTCTGCAGAGACTTTCTCTGCAGAGTCCCAAAACAGGCGTTTTCAGCCCATTACCGGCATATGGAAGAAACAGCAGTAAGCACAGGGAAATATCTGCTTCTAAATCCAAAACGCAGCTATCTAACAGAACGGTTGTCAATGTGTGCACTCAACTTCCAGAGTTAAACCCGTGTGTGGATTCAGCAGTCTGCAGAGACTTTCTCTGCAGAGTCCCAAAACAGGCGTTTTCAGCCCATTACCGGCATATGGAAGAAACAGCAGTAAGCACAGGGAAATATCTGCTTCTAAATCCAAAACGCAGCTATCTAACAGAACGGTTGTCAATGTGTGCACTCAACTTCCAGAGTTAAACCCGTGTGTGGATTCAGCAGTCTGCAGAGACTTTCTCTGCAGAGTCCCAAAACAGGCGTTTTCAGCCCATTACCGGCATATGGAAGAAACAGCAGTAAGCACAGGGAAATATCTGCTTCTAAATCCAAAACGCAGCTATCTAACAGAACGGTTGTCAATGTGTGCACTCAACTTCCAGAGTTAAACCCGTGTGTGGATTCAGCAGTCTGCAGAGACTTTCTCTGCAGAGTCCCAAAACAGGCGTTTTCAGCCCATTACCGGCATATGGAAGAAACAGCAGTAAGCACAGGGAAATATCTGCTTCTAAATCCAAAACGCAGCTATCTAACAGAACGGTTGTCAATGTGTGCACTCAACTTCCAGAGTTAAACCCGTGTGTGGATTCAGCAGTCTGCAAACACTTTCTCTGCAGAGTCCCAAAACAGGCGTTTTCAGTCCATTACCGGCATATGGAAGAAGCAGCAGTAAGCACAGGGAAATATCTGCTTCTAAATCCAAAACGCAGCTATCTAACAGAACGGTTGTCAATGTGTGCACTCAACTTCCAGAGTTAAACCCGTGTGTGGATTCAGCAGTCTGCAGAGACTTTCTCTGCAGAGTCCCAAAACAGGCGTTTTCAGCCCATTACCGGCATATGGAAGAAACAGCAGTAAGCACAGGGAAATATCTGCTTCTAAATCCAAAACGCAGCTATCTAACAGAACGGTTGTCAATGTGTGCACTCAACTTCCAGAGTTAAACCCGTGTGTGGAGTCAGCAGTCTGCAGAGACTTTCTCTGCAGAGTCCCAAAACAGGCGTTTTCAGCCCATTACCGGCATATGGAAGAAACAGCAGTAAGCACAGGGAAATATCTGCTTCTAAATCCAAAACGCAGCTATCTAACAGAACGGTTGTCAATGTGTGCACTCAACTTCCAGAGTTAAACCCGTGTGTGGATTCAGCAGTCTGCAGAGACTTTCTCTGCAGAGTCCCAAAACAGGCATTTTCAGCCCATTACCGGCATATGGAAGAAACAGCAGTAAGCACAGGGAAATATCTGCTTCTAAATCCAAAACGCAGCTATCTACCAGAAAGGTTGTCAATGTGTGCACTCAACTTCCAGAGTTAAACCCGTGTGTGAATTCAGAAGTCTGCAGAGACTTTCTCTGCATAGTCCCAAAACAGGCGTTTTCAGCCCATTACCGGCATATGGAAGAAACAGCAGTAAGCACAGGGAAATATCTGCTTCTAAATCCAAAACGCAGCTATCTAACAGAACGGTTGTCAATGTGTGCATTCAACTTCCAGAGTTAAACCCGTGTGTGGATTCAGCAGTCTGCAGAGACTTTCTCTGCAGAGTCCCAAAACAGGCGTTTTCAGCCCATTACCGGCATATGGAAGAAACAGCAGTAAGCACAGGGAAATATCTGCTTCTAAATCCAAAACGCAGCTATCTAACAGAACGGTTGTCAATGTGTGCACTCAACTTCCAGAGTTAAACCCATGTGTGGATTCAGCAGTCTGCAGAGACTTTCTCTGCAGAGTCCCAAAACAGGCGTTTTCAGTCCATTACCGGCATAGGGAAGAAACAGCAGTAAGCACAGGGAAATATCTGCTTCTAAATCCAAAACGCAGCTATCTAACAGAACGGTTGTCAATGTGTGCACTCAACTTCCAGAGTTAAACCCGTGTGTGGATTCAGCAGTCTGCAAACACTTTCTCTGCAGAGTCCCAAAACAGGCGTTTTCAGCCCATTACCGGCATATGGAAGAAACAGCAGTAAGCACAGGGAAATATCTGCTTCTAAATCCAAAACGCAGCTATCTAACAGAACGGTTGTCAATGTGTGCACTCAACTTCCAGAGTTAATCCGGTGTGTGGATTCAGCAGTCTGCAAACACTTTCTCTGCAGAGTCCCAAAACAGGCGTTTTCAGCCCATTACCGGCATATGGAAGAAAGAGCAGTAAGCACAGGGAAATATCTGCTTCTAAATCCAAAACGCAGCTATCTAACAGAACGGTTGTCAATGTGTGCACTCAACTTCCAGAGTTAAACCCGTGTGTGGATTCGGCAGTCTGCAGAGACTTTCTCTGCAGAGTCCCAAAACAGGCGTTTTCAGCCCATTACCGGCATATGGAAGAAACAGCAGTAAGCACAGGGAAATATCTGCTTCTAAATCCAAAACGCAGCTATCTAACAGAACGGTTGTCAATGTGTGCACTCAACTTCCAGAGTTAAACCCGAGTGTGGATTCAGCAGTCTGCAAACACTTTCTCTGTAGAGTCCCAAAACAGGCGTTTTCAGCCCATTACCGGCATATGGAAGAAACAGCAGTAAGCACAGGGAAATATCTGCTTCTAAATCCAAAACGCAGCTATCTAACAGAACGGTTGTCAATGTGTGCACTCAACTTCCAGAGTTAAACCCGTGTGTGGATTCAGCAGTCTGCAGAGACTTTCTCTGCAGAGTCCCAAAACAGGCGTTTTCAGCCCATTACCGGCATATGGAAGAAACAGCAGTAAGCACAGGGAAATATCTGCTTCTAAATCCAAAACGCAGCTATGTAACAGAACGGTTGTCAATGTGTGCACTCAACTTCCAGAGTTAAACCCGTGTGTGGATTCAGCAGTCTGCAGAGACTTTCTCTGCAGAGTCCCAAAACAGGCGTTTTCAGCCCATTACCGGCATATGGAAGAAACAGCAGTAAGCACAGGGAAATATCTGCTTCTAAATCCAAAACGCAGCTATCTAACAGAACGGTTGTCAATGTGTGCACTCAACTTCCAGAGTTAAACCCGTGTGTGGATTCAGCAGTCTGCAGAGACTTTCTCTGCAGAGTCCCAAAACAGGCGTTTTCAGCCCATTACCGGCATATGGAAGAAACAGCAGTAAGCACAGGGAAATATCTGCTTCTAAATCCAAAACGCAGCTATCTAACAGAACGGTTGTCAATGTGTGCACTCAACTTCCAGAGTTAAACCCGTGTGTGGATTCAGCAGTCTGCAGAGACTTTCTCTGCAGAGTCCCAAAACAGGCGTTTTCAGCCCTTTACCGGCATATGGAAGAAACAGCAGTAAGCACAGGGAAATATCTGCTTCTAAATCCAAAACGCAGCTATCTAACAGAACGGTTGTCAATGTGTGCACTCAACTTCCAGAGTTAAATCCGTGTGTGGATTCAGCAGTCTGCAGAGACTTTCTCTGCAGAGTCCCAAAACAGGCGTTTTCAGCCCATTACCAGCATATGGAAGAAACAGCAGTAAGCACAGGGAAATATCTGCTTCTAAATCCAAAACGCAGCTATCTAACAGAACGGTTGTCAATGTGTGCACTCAACTTCCAGAGTTAAACCCGTGTGTGGATTCAGCAGTCTGCAAACACTTTCTCCGCAGAGTCCCAAAACAGGCGTTTTCAGCCCATTACCGGCATATGGAAGAAACAGCAGTAAGCACAGGGAAATATCTGCTTCTAAATCCAAAACGCAGCTATCTAACAGAACGGTTGTCAATGTGTGCACTCAACTTCCAGAGTTAAACCCGTGTGTGGATTCAGCAGTCTGCAGAGACTTTCTCTGCAGAGTCCCAAAACAGGCGTTTTCAGCCCATTACCGGCATATGGAAGAAACAGCAGTAAGCACAGGGAAATATCTGCTTCTAAATCCAAAACGCAGCTATCTAACAGAACGGTTGTCAATGTGTGCACTCAACTTCCAGAGTTAAACCCGTGTGTGGATTCAGCAGTCTGCAGAGACTTTCTCTGCAGAGTCCCAAAACAGGCGTTTTCAGCCCATTACCGGCATATGGAAGAAACAGCAGTAAGCACAGGGAAATATCTGCTTCTAAATCCAAAACGCAGCTATCTAACAGAACGGTTGTCAATGTGTGCACTCAACTTCCAGAGTTAAACCCGTGTGTGGATTCAGCAGTCTGCAGAGACTTTCTCTGCAGAGTCCCAAAACAGGCGTTTTCAGCCCATTACCGGCATATGGAAGAAACAGCAGTAAGCACAGGGAAATATCTGCTTCTAAATCCAAAACGCAGCTATCTAACAGAACGGTTGTCAATGTGTGCACTCAACTTCCAGAGTTAAACCCGTGTGTGGATTCAGCAGTCTGCAGAGACTTTCTCTGCAGAGTCCCAAAACAGGCGTTTTCAGCCCATTACCGGCATATGGAAGAAACAGCAGTAAGCACAGGGAAATATCTGCTTCTAAATCCAAAACGCAGCTATCTAACAGAACGGTTGTCAATGTGTGCACTCAACTTCCAGAGTTAAACCCGTGTGTGGATTCAGCAGTCTGCAGAGACTTTCTCTGCAGAGTCCCAAAACAGGCGTTTTCAGCCCATTACCGGCATATGGAAGAAACAGCAGTAAGCACAGGGAAATATCTGCTTCTAAATCCAAAACGCAGCTATCTAACAGAACGGTTGTCAATGTGTGCACTCAACTTCCAGAGTTAAACCCGTGTGTGGATTCAGCAGTCTGCAAACACTTTCTCTGCAGAGTCCCAAAACAGGCGTTTTCAGCCCATTACCGGCATATGGAAGAAGCAGCAGTAAGCACAGGGAAATATCTGCTTCTAAATCCAAAACGCAGCTATCTAACAGAACGGTTGTCAATGTGTGCACTCAACTTCCAGAGTTAAACCCGTGTGTGGATTCGGCAGTCTGCAGAGACTTTCTCTGCAGAGTCCCAAAACAGGCGTTTTCAGCCCATTACCGGCATATGGAAGAAACAGCAGTAAGCACAGGGAAATATCTGCTTCTAAATCCAAAACGCAGCTATCTAACAGAACGGTTGTCAATGTGTGCACTCAACTTCCAGAGTTAAACCCGTGTGTGGAGTCAGCAGTCTGCAGAGACTTTCTCTGCAGAGTCCCAAAACAGGCGTTTTCAGCCCATTACCGGCATATGGAAGAAACAGCAGTAAGCACAGGGAAATATCTGCTTCTAAATCCAAAACGCAGCTATCTAACAGAACGGTTGTCAATGTGTGCACTCAACTTCCAGAGTTAAACCCGTGTGTGGATTCAGCAGTCTGCAGAGACTTTCTCTGCAGAGTCCCAAAACAGGCATTTTCAGCCCATTACCGGCATATGGAAGAAACAGCAGTAAGCACAGGGAAATATCTGCTTCTAAATCCAAAACGCAGCTATCTACCAGAAAGGTTGTCAATGTGTGCACTCAACTTCCAGAGTTAAACCCGTGTGTGAATTCAGAAGTCTGCAGAGACTTTCTCTGCATAGTCCCAAAACAGGCGTTTTCAGCCCATTACCGGCATATGGAAGAAACAGCAGTAAGCACAGGGAAATATCTGCTTCTAAATCCAAAACGCAGCTATCTAACAGAACGGTTGTCAATGTGTGCATTCAACTTCCAGAGTTAAACCCGTGTGTGGATTCAGCAGTCTGCAGAGACTTTCTCTGCAGATTCCCAAAACAGGCGTTTTCAGCCCATTACCGGCATATGGAAGAAACAGCAGTAAGCACAGGGAAATATCTGCTTCTAAATCCAAAACGCAGCTATCTAACAGAACGGTTGTCAATGTGTGCACTCAACTTCCAGAGTTAAACCCATGTGTGGATTCAGCAGTCTGCAGAGACTTTCTCTGCAGAGTCCCAAAACAGGCGTTTTCAGTCCATTACCGGCATAGGGAAGAAACAGCAGTAAGCACAGGGAAATATCTGCTTCTAAATCCAAAACGCAGCTATCTAACAGAACGGTTGTCAATGTGTGCACTCAACTTCCAGAGTTAAACCCGTGTGTGGATTCAGCAGTCTGCAAACACTTTCTCTGCAGAGTCCCAAAACAGGCGTTTTCAGCCCATTACCGGCATATGGAAGAAACAGCAGTAAGCACAGGGAAATATCTGCTTCTAAATCCAAAACACAGCTATCTAACAGAACGGTTGTCAATGTGTGCACTCAACTTCCAGAGTTAATCCGGTGTGTGGATTCAGCAGTCTGCAAACACTTTCTCTGCAGAGTCCCAAAACAGGCGTTTTCAGCCCATTACCGGCATATGGAAGAAAGAGCAGTAAGCACAGGGAAATATCTGCTTCTAAATCCAAAACGCAGCTATCTAACAGAACGGTTGTCAATGTGTGCACTCAACTTCCAGAGTTAAACCCGTGTGTGGATTCGGCAGTCTGCAGAGACTTTCTCTGCAGAGTCCCAAAACAGGCGTTTTCAGCCCATTACCGGCATATGGAAGAAACAGCAGTAAGCACAGGGAAATATCTGCTTCTAAATCCAAAACGCAGCTATCTAACAGAACGGTTGTCAATGTGTGCACTCAACTTCCAGAGTTAAACCCGAGTGTGGATTCAGCAGTCTGCAAACACTTTCTCTGTAGAGTCCCAAAACAGGCGTTTTCAGCCCATTACCGGCATATGGAAGAAACAGCAGTAAGCACAGGGAAATATCTGCTTCTAAATCCAAAACGCAGCTATCTAACAGAACGGTTGTCAATGTGTGCACTCAACTTCCAGAGTTAAACCCGTGTGTGGATTCAGCAGTCTGCAAACACTTTCTCTGCAGAGTCCCAAAACAGGCGTTTTCAGCCCATTACCGGCATATGGAAGAAACAGCAGTAAGCACAGGGAAATATCTGCTTCTAAATCCAAAACGCAGCTATCTAACAGAACGGTTGTCAATGTGTGCACTCAACTTCCAGAGTTAAACCCGTGTGTGGATTCAGCAGTCTGCAGAGACTTTCTCTGCAGAGTCCCAAAACAGGCGTTTTCAGCCCATTACCGGCATATGGAAGAAACAGCAGTAAGCACAGGGAAATATCTGCTTCTAAATCCAAAACGCAGCTATCTAACAGAACGGTTGTCAATGTGTGCACTCAACTTCCAGAGTTAAACCCATGTGTGGATTCAGCAGTCTGCAAACACTTTCTCTGCAGAGTCCCAAAACAGGCGTTTTCAGCCCATTACCGGCATATGGAAGAAACAGCAGCAAGCACAGGGAAATATCTGCTTCTAAATCCAAAACGCAGCTATCTAACAGAACGGTTGTCAATGTGTGCACTCAACTTCCAGAGTTAAACCCGTGTGTGGATTCAGCAGTCTGCAGAGACTTTCTCTGCAGAGTCCCAAAACAGGCGTTTTCAGCCCATTACCGGCATATGGAAGAAACAGCAGTAAGCACAGGGAAATATCTGCTTCTAAATCCAAAACGCAGCTATCTAACAGAACGGTGGTCAATGTGTGCACTCAACTTCCAGAGTTAAACCCGTGTGTGGATTCAGCAGTCTGCAGAGACTTTCTCTGCAGAGTCCCAAAACAGGCGTTTTCAGCCCATTACCGGCATATGGAAGAAACAGCAGTAAGCACAGGGAAATATCTGCTTCTAAATCCAAAACGCAGCTATCTAACAGAACGGTTGTCAATGTGTGCACTCAACTTCCAGAGTTAAACCCGTGTGTGGATTCAGCAGTCTGCAGAGACTTTCTCTGCAGAGTCCCAAAACAGGCGTTTTCAGCCCATTACCGGCATATGGAAGAAACAGCAGTAAGCACAGGGAAATATCTGCTTCTAAATCCAAAACGCAGCTATCTAACAGAACGGTTGTCAATGTGTGCACTCAACTTCCAGAGTTAAACCCGTGTGTGGATTAAGCAGTCTGCAGAGACTTTCTCTGCAGAGTCCCAAAACAGGCGTTTTCAGCCCATTACCGGCATATGGAAGAAACAGCAGTAAGCACAGGGAAATATCTGCTTCTAAATCCAAAACGCAGCTATCTAACAGAACGGTTGTCAATGTGTGCACTCAACTTCCAGAGTTAAACCCGTGTGTGGATTCAGCAGTCTGCAAACACTTTCTCGGCAGAGTCCCAAAACAGGCGTTTTCAGCCCATTACCGGCATATGGAAGAAACAGCAGTAAGCACAGGGAAATATCTGCTTCTAAATCCAAAACGCAGCTATCTAACAGAACGGTTGTCAATGTGTGCACTCAACTTCCAGAGTTAAACCCGTGTGTGGATTCAGCAGTCTGCAGAGACTTTCTCTGCAGAGTCCCAAAACAGGCGTTTTCAGCCCATTACCGGCATATGGAAGAAACAGCAGTAAGCACAGGGAAATATCTGCTTCTAAATCCAAAACGCAGCTATCTAACAGAACGGTTGTCAATGTGTGCACTCAACTTCCAGAGTTAAACCCATGTGTGGATTCAGCAGTCTGCAAACACTTTCTCTGCAGAGTCCCAAAACAGGCGTTTTCAGCCCATTACCGGCATATGGAAGAAACAGCAGCAAGCACAGGGAAATATCTGCTTCTAAATCCAAAACGCAGCTATCTAACAGAACGGTTGTCAATGTGTGCACTCAACTTCCAGAGTTAAACCCGTGTGTGGATTCAGCAGTCTGCAGAGACTTTCTCTGCAGAGTCCCAAAACAGGCGTTTTCAGCCCATTACCGGCATATGGAAGAAACAGCAGTAAGCACAGGGAAATATCTGCTTCTAAATCCAAAACGCAGCTATCTAACAGAACGGTGGTCAATGTGTGCACTCAACTTCCAGAGTTAAACCCGTGTGTGGATTCAGCAGTCTGCAGAGACTTTCTCTGCAGAGTCCCAAAACAGGCGTTTTCAGCCCATTACCGGCATATGGAAGAAACAGCAGTAAGCACAGGGAAATATCTGCTTCTAAATCCAAAACGCAGCTATCTAACAGAACGGTTTTCAATGTGTGCACTCAACTTCCAGAGTTAAACCCGTGTGTGGATTCAGCAGTCTGCAAACACTTTCTCTGCAGAGTCCCAAAACAGGCGTTTTCAGCCCATTACCGGCATATGGAAGAAACAGCAGTAAGCACAGGGAAATATCTGCTTCTAAATCCAAAACGCAGCTATCTAACAGAACGGTTGTCAATGTGTGCACTCAACTTCCAGAGTTAAACCCGTGTGTGGATTCAGCAGTCTGCAAACACTTTCTCTGCAGAGTCCCAAAACAGGAATTTTCAGCCCATTACCGGCATATGGAAGAAACAGCAGTAAGCACAGGGAAATATCTGCTTCTAAATCCAAAACGCAGCTATCTAACAGAACGGTTGTCAATGTGTGCACTCAACTTCCAGAGTTAAACCCGTGTGTGGATTCAGCAGTCTGCAGAGACTTTCTCTGCAGAGTCCCAAAACAGGCGTTTTCAGCCCATTACCGGCATATGGAAGAAACAGCAGTAAGCACAGGGAAATATCTGCTTCTAAATCCAAAACGCAGCTATCTAACAGAACGGTTGTCAATGTGTGCATTCAACTTCCAGAGTTAAACCCGTGTGTGGATTCAGCAGTCTGCAGAGACTTTCTCTGCAGAGTCCCAAAACAGGCGTTTTCAGCCCATTACCGGCATATGGAAGAAACAGCAGTAAGCACAGGGAAATATCTGCTTCTAAATCCAAAACGCAGCTATCTAACAGAACGGTTGTCAATGTGTGCACTCAACTTCCAGAGTTAAACCCGTGTGTGGATTCAGCAGTCTGCAAACACTTTCTCTGTAGAGTCCCAAAACAGGCGTTTTCAGTCCATTACCGGCATAGGGAAGAAACAGCAGTAAGCACAGGGAAATATCTGCTTCTAAATCCAAAACGCAGCTATCTAACAGAACGGTTGTCAATGTG
Source organism: Aotus nancymaae (assembly GCF_030222135.1). Lineage (NCBI taxonomy): Eukaryota > Metazoa > Chordata > Mammalia > Primates > Aotidae > Aotus > Aotus nancymaae. Next base: position 81,913 of record NW_026989065.1, read on the forward strand.
TGCACTCAACTTCCAGAGTTAAACCCGTGTGTGGATTCAGCAGTCTGCAAACACTTTCTCTGCAGAGTCCCAAAACAGGCGTTTTCAGCCCATTACCGGCATATGGAAGAAACAGCAGTAAGCACAGGGAAATATCTGCTTCTAAATCCAAAACGCAGCTATCTAACAGAACGGTTGTCAATGTGTGCACTCAACTTCCAGAGTTAATCCGGTGTGTGGATTCAGCAGTCTGCAAACACTTTCTCTGCAGAGTCCCAAAACAGGCGTTTTCAGCCCATTACCGGCATATGGAAGAAACAGCAGTAAGCACAGGGAAATATCTGCTTCTAAATCCAAAACGCAGCTATCTAACAGAACGGTTGTCAATGTGTGCACTCAACTTCCAGAGTTAAACCCGTGTGTGGATTCGGCAGTCTGCAGAGACTTTCTCTGCAGAGTCCCAAAATAGGCGTTTTCAGCCCATTACCGGCATATGGAAGAAACAGCAGTAAGCACAGGGAAATATCTGCTTCTAAATCCAAAACGCAGCTATCTAACAGAACGGTTGTCAATGTGTGCACTCAACTTCCAGAGTTAAACCCGTGTGTGGATTCAGCAGTCTGCAGAGACTTTCTCTGCAGAGTCCCAAAACAGGCGTTTTCAGCCCATTACCGGCATATGGAAGAAACAGCAGTAAGCACAGGGAAATATCTGCTTCTAAATCCAAAACGCAGCTATCTAACAGAACGGTTGTCAATGTGTGCACTCAACTTCCAGAGTTAAACCCGTGTGTGGATTCAGCAGTCTGCAAACACTTTCTCTGCAGAGTCCCAAAACAGGCGTTTTCAGCCCATTACCGGCATATGGAAGAAACAGCAGTAAGCACAGGGAAATATCTGCTTCTAAATCCAAAACGCAGCTATCTAACAGAACGGTTGTCAATGTGTGCACTCAACTTCCAGAGTTAAACCCGTCTGTGGATTCAGCAGTCTGCAGAGACTTTCTCTGCAGAGTCCCAAAACAGGCGTTTTCAGCCCATTACCGGCATATGGAAGAAACAGCAGTAAGCACAGGGAAATATCTGCTTCTAAATCCAAAACGCAGCTATTTAACAGAACGGTGGTCAATGTGTGCACTCAACTTCCAGAGTTAAACCCGTGTGTGGATTCAGCAGTCTGCAGAGACTTTCTCTGCAGAGTCCCAAAACAGGCGTTTTCAGCCCATTACCGGCATATGGAAGAAACAGCAGTAAGCACAGGGAAATATCTGCTTCTAAATCCAAAACGCAGCTATCTAACAGAACGGTTGTCAATGTGTGCACTCAACTTCCAGAGTTAAACCCGTGTGTGGATTCAGCAGTCTGCAAACACTTTCTCTGCAGAGTCCCAAAACAGGCGTTTTCAGCCCATTACCGGCATATGGAAGAAACAGCAGTAAGCACAGGGAAATATCTGCTTCTAAATCCAAAACGCAGCTATCTAACAGAACGGTTGTCAATGTGTGCACTCATCTTCCAGAGTTAAACCCGTGTGTGGATTCAGCAGTCTGCAAACACTTTCTCTGCAGAGTCCCAAAACAGGAATTTTCAGCCCATTACCGGCATATGGAAGAAACAGCAGTAAGCACAGGGAAATATCTGCTTCTAAATCCAAAACGCAGCTATCTAACAGAACGGTTGTCAATGTGTGCACTCAACTTCCAGAGTTAAACCCGTGTGTGGATTCAGCAGTCTGCAGAGACTTTCTCTGCAGAGTCCCAAAACAGGCGTTTTCAGCCCATTACCGGCATATGGAAGAAACAGCAGTAAGCACAGGGAAATATCTGCTTCTAAATCCAAAACGCAGCTATCTAACAGAACGGTTGTCAATGTGTGCACTCAACTTTCAGAGTTAAACCCGTGTGTGGATTCAGCAGTCTGCAAACACTTTCTCTGCAGAGTCCCAAAACAGGCGTTTTCAGCCCATTACCGGCATATGGAAGAAACAGCAGTAAGCACAGGGAAATATCTGCTTCTAAATCCAAAACGCAGCTATCTAACAGAACGGTTGTCAATGTGTGCACTCAACTTCCAGAGTTAAACCCGTGTGTGGATTCAGCAGTCTGCAGAGACTTTCTCTGCAGAGTCCCAAAACAGGCGTTTTCAGCCCATTACCGGCATATGGAAGAAACAGCAGTAAGCACAGGGAAATATCTGCTTCTAAATCCAAAACGCAGCTATCTAACAGAACGGTTGTCAATGTGTGCACTCAACTTCCAGAGTTAAACCCGTGTGTGGATTCAGCAGTCTGCAGAGACTTTCTCTGCAGAGTCCCAAAACAGGCGTTTTCAGCCCATTACCGGCATATGGAAGAAACAGCAGTAAGCACAGGGAAATATCTGCTTCTAAATCCAAAACGCAGCTATCTAACAGAACGGTTGTCAATGTGTGCACTCAACTTCCAGAGTTAAACCCGTGTGTGGATTCAGCAGTCTGCAAACACTTTCTCTGCAGAGTCCCAAAACAGGCGTTTTCAGCCCATTACCGGCATATGGAAGAAACAGCAGTAAGCACAGGGAAATATCTGCTTCTAAATCCAAAACGCAGCTATCTAACAGAACGGTTGTCAATGTGTGCACTCAACTTCCAGAGTTAAACCCGTGTGTGGATTCTGCAGTCTGCAGAGACTTTCTCTGCAGAGTCCCAAAACAGGCGTTTTCAGCCCATTACCGGCATATGGAAGAAACAGCAGTAAGCACAGGGAAATATCTGCTTCTAAATCCAAAACGCAGCTATCTAACAGAACGGTTGTCAATGTGTGCACTCAACTTCCAGAGTTAAACCCATGTGTGGATTCAGCAGTCTGCAAACACTTTCTCTGCAGAGTCCCAAAACAGGCGTTTTCAGCCCATTACCGGCATATGGAAGAAACAGCAGTAAGCACAGGGAAATATCTGCTTCTAAATCCAAAACGCAGCTATCTAACAGAACGGTTGTCAATGTGTGCACTCAACTTCCAGAGTTAAACCCGTGTGTGGATTCAGCAGTCTGCAGAGACTTTCTCTGCAGAGTCCCAAAACAGGCGTTTTCAGCCCATTACCGGCATATGGAAGAAACAGCAGTAAGCACAGGGAAATATCTGCTTCTAAATCCAAAACGCAGCTATCTAACAGAACGGTGGTCAATGTGTGCACTCAACTTCCAGAGTTAAACCCGTGTGTGGATTCAGCAGTCTGCAAACACTTTCTCTGCAGAGTCCCAAAACAGGCGTTTTCAGCCCATTACCGGCATATGGAAGAAACAGCAGTAAGCACAGGGAAATATCTGCTTCTAAATCCAAAACGCAGCTATCTAACAGAACGGTTGTCAATGTGTGCACTCAACTTCCAGAGTTAAACCCGTGTGTGGATTCAGCAGTCTGCAAACACTTTCTCTGCAGAGTCCCAAAACAGGCGTTTTCAGCCCATTACCGGCATATGGAAGAAACAGCAGTAAGCACAGGGAAATATCTGCTTCTAAATCCAAAACGCAGCTATCTAACAGAACGGTTGTCAATGTGTGCACTCAACTTCCAGAGTTAAACCCGTGTGTGGATTCAGCAGTCTGCAGAGACTTTCTCTGCAGAGTCCCAAAACAGGCGTTTTCAGCCCATTACCGGCATATGGAAGAAACAGCAGTAAGCACAGGGAAATATCTGCTTCTAAATCCAAAACGCAGCTATCTAACAGAACGGTTGTCAATGTGTGCACTCAACTTCCAGAGTTAAACCCGTGTGTGGATTCAGCAGTCTGCAGAGACTTTCTCTGCAGAGTCCCAAAACAGGAATTTTCAGCCCATTACCGGCATATGGAAGAAACAGCAGTAAGCACAGGGAAATATCTGCTTCTAAATCCAAAACGCAGCTATCTAGCAGAACGGTTGTCAATGTGTGCACTCAACTTCCAGAGTTAAACCCGTGTGTGGATTCAGCAGTCTGCAGAGACTTTCTCTGCAGAGTCCCAAAACAGGCGTTTTCAGCCCATTACCGGCATATGGAAGAAACAGCAGTAAGCACAGGGAAATATCTGCTTCTAAATCCAAAACGCAGCTATCTAACAGAACGGTTGTCAATGTGTGCACTCAACTTCCAGAGTTAAACCCGTGTGTGGATTCAGCAGTCTGCAGAGACTTTCTCTGCAGAGTCCCAAAACAGGCGTTTTCAGCCCATTACCGGCATATGGAAGAAACAGCAGTAAGCACAGGGAAATATCTGCTTCTAAATCCAAAACGCAGCTATCTAACAGAACGGTTGTCAATGTGTGCACTCAACTTCCAGAGTTAAACCCGTGTGTGGATTCAGCAGTCTGCAAACACTTTCTCTGCAGAGTCCCAAAACAGGCGTTTTCAGCCCATTACCGGCATATGGAAGAAACAGCAGTAAGCACAGGGAAATATCTGCTTCTAAATCCAAAACGCAGCTATCTAACAGAACGGTTGTCAATGTGTGCACTCATCTTCCAGAGTTAAACCCGTGTGTGGATTCAGCAGTCTGCAAACACTTTCTCTGCAGAGTCCCAAAACAGGAATTTTCAGCCCATTACCGGCATATGGAAGAAACAGCAGTAAGCACAGGGAAATATCTGCTTCTAAATCCAAAACGCAGCTATCTAACAGAACGGTTGTCAATGTGTGCACTCAACTTCCAGAGTTAAACCCGTGTGTGGATTCAGCAGTCTGCAGAGACTTTCTCTGCAGAGTCCCAAAACAGGCGTTTTCAGCCCATTACCGGCATATGGAAGAAACAGCAGTAAGCACAGGGAAATATCTGCTTCTAAATCCAAAACGCAGCTATCTAACAGAACGGTTGTCAATGTGTGCACTCAACTTTCAGAGTTAAACCCGTGTGTGGATTCAGCAGTCTGCAAACACTTTCTCTGCAGAGTCCCAAAACAGGCGTTTTCAGCCCATTACCGGCATATGGAAGAAACAGCAGTAAGCACAGGGAAATATCTGCTTCTAAATCCAAAACGCAGCTATCTAACAGAACGGTTGTCAATGTGTGCACTCAACTTCCAGAGTTAAACCCGTGTGTGGATTCAGCAGTCTGCAGAGACTTTCTCTGCAGAGTCGCAAAACAGGCGTTTTCAGCCCATTACCGGCATATGGAAGAAACAGCAGTAAGCACAGGGAAATATCTGCTTCTAAATCCAAAACGCAGCTATCTAACAGAACGGTTGTCAATGTGTGCACTCAACTTCCAGAGTTAAACCCGTGTGTGGATTCAGCAGTCTGCAGAGACTTTCTCTGCAGAGTCCCAAAACAGGCGTTTTCAGCCCATTACCGGCATATGGAAGAAACAGCAGTAAGCACAGGGAAATATCTGCTTCTAAATCCAAAACGCAGCTATCTAACAGAACGGTTGTCAATGTGTGCACTCAACTTCCAGAGTTAAACCCGTGTGTGGATTCAGCAGTCTGCAAACACTTTCTCTGCAGAGTCCCAAAACAGGCGTTTTCAGCCCATTACCGGCATATGGAAGAAACAGCAGTAAGCACAGGGAAATATCTGCTTCTAAATCCAAAACGCAGCTATCTAACAGAACGGTTGTCAATGTGTGCACTCAACTTCCAGAGTTAAACCCGTGTGTGGATTCTGCAGTCTGCAGAGACTTTCTCTGCAGAGTCCCAAAACAGGCGTTTTCAGCCCATTACCGGCATATGGAAGAAACAGCAGTAAGCACAGGGAAATATCTGCTTCTAAATCCAAAACGCAGCTATCTAACAGAACGGTTGTCAATGTGTGCACTCAACTTCCAGAGTTAAACCCATGTGTGGATTCAGCAGTCTGCAAACACTTTCTCTGCAGAGTCCCAAAACAGGCGTTTTCAGACCATTACCGGCATATGGAAGAAACAGCAGTAAGCACAGGGAAATATCTGCTTCTAAATCCAAAACGCAGCTATCTAACAGAACGGTTGTCAATGTGTGCACTCAACTTCCAGAGTTAAACCCGTGTGTGGATTCAGCAGTCTGCAGAGACTTTCTCTGCAGAGTCCCAAAACAGGCGTTTTCAGCCCATTACCGGCATATGGAAGAAACAGCAGTAAGCACAGGGAAATATCTGCTTCTAAATCCAAAACGCAGCTATCTAACAGAACGGTGGTCAATGTGTGCACTCAACTTCCAGAGTTAAACCCGTGTGTGGATTCAGCAGTCTGCAGAGACTTTCTCTGCAGAGTCCCAAAACAGGCGTTTTCAGCCCATTACCGGCATATGGAAGAAACAGCAGTAAGCACAGGGAAATATCTGCTTCTAAATCCAAAACGCAGCTATCTAACAGAACGGTTGTCAATGTGTGCACTCAACTTCCAGAGTTAAACCCGTGTGTGGATTCAGCAGTCTGCAAACACTTTCTCTGCAGAGTCCCAAAACAGGCGTTTTCAGCCCATTACCGGCATATGGAAGAAACAGCAGTAAGCACAGGGAAATATCTGCTTCTAAATCCAAAACGCAGCTATCTAACAGAACGGTTGTCAATGTGTGCACTCAACTTCTAGAGTTAAACCCGTGTGTGGATTCAGCAGTCTGCAGAGACTTTCTCTGCAGAGTCCCAAAACAGGCGTTTTCAGCCCATTACCGGCATATGGAAGAAACAGCAGTAAGCACAGGGAAATATCTGCTTCTAAATCCAAAACGCAGCTATCTAACAGAATGGTTGTCAATGTGTGCACTCAACTTCCAGAGTTAAACCCATGTGTGGATTCAGCAGTCTGCAAACACTTTCTCTGCAGAGTCCCAAAACAGGCGTTTTCAGCCCATTACCGGCATATGGAAGAAACAGCAGTAAGCACAGGGAAATATCTGCTTCTAAATCCAAAACGCAGCTATCTAACAGAACGGTTGTCAATGTGTGCACTCAACTTCCAGAGTTAAACCCGTGTGTGGATTCAGCAGTCTGCAGAGACTTTCTCTGCAGAGTCCCAAAACAGGCGTTTTCAGCCCATTACCGGCATATGGAAGAAACAGCAGTAAGCACAGGGAAATATCTGCTTCTAAATCCAAAACGCAGCTATCTAACAGAACGGTTGTCAATGTGTGCACTCAACTTCCAGAGTTAAACCCGTGTGTGGATTCAGCAGTCTGCAGAGACTTTCTCTGCAGAGTCCCAAAACAGGCGTTTTCAGCCCATTACCGGCATATGGAAGAAACAGCAGTAAGCACAGGGAAATATCTGCTTCTAAATCCAAAACGCAGCTATCTAACAGAACGGTTGTCAATGTGTGCACTCAACTTCCAGAGTTAAACCCGTGTGTGGATTCAGCAGTCTGCAGAGACTTTCTCTGCAGAGTCCCAAAACAGGCGTTTTCAGCCCATTACCGGCATATGGAAGAAACAGCAGTAAGCACAGGGAAATATCTGCTTCTAAATCCAAAACGCAGCTATCTAACAGAACGGTTGTCAATGTGTGCACTCAACTTCCAGAGTTAAACCCGTGTGTGGATTCAGCAGTCTGCAGAGACTTTCTCTGCAGAGTCCCAAAACAGGCGTTTTCAGCCCATTACCGGCATATGGAAGAAACAGCAGTAAGCACAGGGAAATATCTGCTTCTAAATCCAAAACGCAGCTATCTAACAGAACGGTTGTCAATGTGTGCACTCAACTTCCAGAGTTAAACCCGTGTGTGGATTCAGCAGTCTGCAGAGACTTTCTCTGCAGAATCCCAAAACAGGCATTTTCAGCCCATTACCGGCATATGGAAGAAACAGCAGTAAGCACAGGGAAATATCTGCTTCTAAATCCAAAACGCAGCTATCTAACAGAACAGTTGTCAATGTGTGCACTCAACTTCCAGAGTTAAACCCGTGTGTGGATTCAGCAGTCTGCAGAGACTTTCTCTGCAGAGTCCCAAAACAGGCGTTTTCAGCCCATTACCGGCATATGGAAGAAACAGCAGTAAGCACAGGGAAATATCTGCTTCTAAATCCAAAACGCAGCTATCTAACAGAACGGTTGTCAATGTGTGCACTCAACTTCCAGAGTTAAACCCGTGTGTGGATTCAGCAGTCTGCAAACACTTTCTCTGCAGAGTCCCAAAACAGGCGTTTTCAGCCCATTACCGGCATATGGAAGAAACAGCAGTAAGCACAGGGAAATATCTGCTTCTAAATCCAAAACGCAGCTATCTAACAGAACGGTTGTCAATGTGTGCACTCAACTTCCAGAGTTAAACCCGTGTGTGGATTCAGCAGTCTGCAGAGACTTTCTCTGCAGAGTCCCAAAACAGGCGTTTTCAGCCCATTACCGGCATATGGAAGAAACAGCAGTAAGCACAGGGAAATATCTGCTTCTAAATCCAAAACGCAGCTATCTAACAGAACGGTTGTCAATGTGTGCACTCAACTTCCAGAGTTTAACCCGTGTGTGGATTCAGCAGTCTGCAGAGACTTTCTCTGCAGAGTCCCAAAACAGGCGTTTTCAGCCCATTACCGGCATATGGAAGAAACAGCAGTAAGCACAGGGAAATATCTGCTTCTAAATCCAAAACGCAGCTATCTAACAGAACGGTTGTCAATGTGTGCACTCAACTTCCAGTGTTAAACCCGTATGTGGATTCAGCAGTCTGCAAACACTTTCTCTGCAGAGTCCCAAAACAGGCGTTTTCAGCCCATTACCGGCATATGGAAGAAACAGCAGTAAGCACAGGGAAATATCTGCTTCTAAATCCAAAACGCAGCTATCTAACAGAACGGTTGTCAATGTGTGCACTCAACTTCCAGAGTTAAACCCGTGTGTGGATTCAGCAGTCTGCAGAGACTTTCTCTGCAGAGTCCCAAAACAGGCGTTTTCAGCCCATTACCGGCATATGGAAGAAACAGCAGTAAGCACAGGGAAATATCTGCTTCTAAATCCAAAACGCAGCCATCTAACAGAACGGTTGTCAATGTGTGCACTCAACTTCCAGAGTTAAACCCGTGTGTGGATTCAGCAGTCTGCAAACACTTTCTCTGCAGAGTCCCAAAACAGGCGTTTTCAGCCCATTACCGGCATATGGAAGAAACAGCAGTAAGCACAGGGAAATATCTGCTTCTAAATCCAAAACGCAGCTGTCTAACAGAACGGTTGTCAATGTGTGCACTCAACTTCCAGAGTTAAACCCGTGTGTGGATTCAGCAGTCTGCAGAGACTTTCTCTGCAGAGTCCCAAAACAGGCGTTTTCAGCCCATTACCGGCATATGGAAGAAACAGCAGTAAGCACAGGGAAATATCTGCTTCTAAATCCAAAAGGCAGCTATCTAACAGAACGGTTGTCAATGTGTGCACTCAACTTCCAGAGTTTAACCCGTGTGTGGATTCAGCAGTCTGCAGAGACTTTCTCTGCAGAGTCCCAAAACAGGCGTTTTCAGCCCATTACCGGCATATGGAAGAAACAGCAGTAAGCACAGGGAAATATCTGCTTCTAAATCCAAAACGCAGCTATCTAACAGAACGGTTGTCAATGTGTGCACTCAACTTCCAGTGTTAAACCCGTATGTGGATTCAGCAGTCTGCAAACACTTTCTCTGCAGAGTCCCAAAACAGGCGTTTTCAGCCCATTACCGGCATATGGAAGAAACAGCAGTAAGCACAGGGAAATATCTGCTTCTAAATCCAAAACGCAGCTATCTAACAGAACGGTTGTCAATGTGTGCACTCAACTTCCAGAGTTAAACCCTTTTGTTTATTCAACAGTCTGCAAACACTTTCTCTGCAGAGTCCCAAAACAGGCGTTTTCAGCCCATTACCGGCATATGGAAGAAACAGCAGTAAGCACAGGGAAATATCTGCTTCTAAATCCAAAACGCAGCTATCTAACAGAACGGTTGTCAATGTGTGCACTCAACTTCCAGAGTTAAACCCGTGTGTGGATTCAGCAGTCTGCAAACACTTTCTCTGCAGAGTCCCAAAACAGGCGTTTTCAGCCCATTACCGGCATATGGAAGAAACAGCAGTAAGCACAGGGAAATATCTGCTTCTAAATCCAAAACGCAGCTATCTAACAGAACGGTTGTCAATGTGTGCACTCAACTTCCAGAGTTAAACCCGTGTGTGGATTCAGCAGTCTGCAAACACTTTCTCTGCAGAGTCCCAAAACAGGCGTTTTCAGTCCATTACCGGCATATGGAAGAAACAGCAGTAAGCACATGGAAATATCTGCTTCTAAATCCAAAACGCAGCTATCTAACAGAACGGTTGTCAATGTGTGCACTCAACTTCCAGAGTTAAACCCGTGTGTGGATTCAGCAGTCTGCAGAGACTTTCTCTGCAGAGTCCCAAAACAGGCGTTTTCAGCCCATTACCGGCATATGGAAGAAACAGCAGTAAGCACAGGGAAATATCTGCTTCTAAATCCAAAACGCAGCTATCTAACAGAACGGTTGTCAATGTGTGCGCTCAACTTCCAGAGTTAAACCCGTGTGTGGATTCAGCAGTCTGCAAAGACTTTCTCTGCAGAGTCCCAAAACAGGCGTTTTCAGCCCATTACCGGCATATGGAAGAAACAGCAGTAAGCACAGGGAAATATCTGCTTCTAAATCCAAAACGCAGCTATCTAACAGAACGGTTGTCAATGTGTGCACTCAACTTCCAGAGTTAAACCCGTGTGTGGATTCAGCAGTCTGCAGAGACTTTCTCTGCAGAGTCCCAAAACAGGCGTTTTCAGCCCATTACCGGCATATGGAAGAAACTGCAGTAAGCACAGGGAAATATCTGCTTCTAAATCCAAAACGCAGCTATCTAACAGAACGGTTGTCAATGTGTGCACTCAACTTCCAGAGTTAAACCCGTGTGTGGATTCAGCAGTCTGCAGAGACTTTCTCTGCAGAGTCCCAAAACAGGCGTTTTCAGCCCATTGCCGGCATATGGAAGAAACAGCAGTAAGCACAGGGAAATATCTGCTTCTAAATCCAAAACGCAGCTATCTAACAGAACGGTTGTCAATGTGTGCACTCAACTTCCAGTGTTAAACCCGTATGTGGATTCAGCAGTCTGCAAACACTTTCTCTGCAGAGTCCCAAAACAGGCGTTTTCAGCCCATTACCGGCATATGGAAGAAACAGCAGTAAGCACAGGGAAATATCTGCTTCTAAATCCAAAACGCAGCTATCTAACAGAACGGTTGTCAATGTGTGCACTCAACTTCCAGAGTTAAACCAGTGTGTGGATTCAGCAGTCTGCAGAGACTTTCTCTGCAGAGTCCCAAAACAGGCGTTTTCAGCCCATTACCGGCATATGGAAGAAACAGCAGTAAGCACAGGGAAATATCTGCTTCTAAATCCAAAACGCAGCTATCTAACAGAACGGTTGTCAATGTGTGCACTCAACTTCCAGAGTTAAACCCGTGTGTGGATTCAGCAGTCTGCAGAGACTTTCTCTGCAGAGTCCCAAAACAGGCGTTTTCAGCCCATTACCGGCATATGGAAGAAACAGCAGTAAGCACAGGGAAATATCTGCTTCTAAATCCAAAACGCAGCTATCTAACAGAACGGTTGTCAATGTGTGCACTCAACTTCCAGAGTTAAACCCGTGTGTGGATTCAGCAGTCTGCAAACACTTTCTCTGCAGAGTCCCAAAACAGGCGTTTTCAGCCCATTACCGGCATATGGAAGAAACAGCAGTAAGCACATGGAAATATCTGCTTCTAAATCCAAAACGCAGCTATCTAACAGAACGGTTGTCAATGTGTGCACTCAACTTCCAGAGTTAAACCCGTGTGTGGATTCAGCAGTCTGCAGAGACTTTCTCTGCAGAGTCCCAAAACAGGCGTTTTCAGCCCATTACCGGCATATGGAAGAAACAGCAGTAAGCACAGGGAAATATCTGCTTCTAAATCCAAAACGCAGCTATCTAACAGAACGGTTGTCAATGTGTGCACTCAACTTCCAGAGTTAAACCCGTGTGTGGATTCAGCAGTCTGCAGAGACTTTCTCTGCAGAGTCCCAAAACAGGCGTTTTCAGCCCATTACCGGCATATGGAAGAAACAGCAGTAAGCACAGGGAAATAACTGCTTCTAAATCCAAACGCAGCTATCTAACAGAACGGTTGTCAATGTGTGCACTCAACTTCCAGAGTTAAACCCGTGTGTGGATTCAGCAGTCTGCAGAGACTTTCTCTGCAGAGTCCCAAAACAGGCGTTTTCAGCCCATTACCGGCATATGGAAGAAACAGCAGTAAGCACAGGGAAATATCTGCTTCTAAATCCAAAACGCAGCTATCTAACAGAACGGTTGTCAATGTGTGCACTCAACTTCCAGAGTTAAACCCGTGTGTGGATTCAGCAGTCTGCAGAGACTTTCTCTGCAGAGTCCCAAAACAGGGCGTTTTCAGCCCATTACCGGCATATGGAAGAAACAGCAGTAAGCACAGGGAAATATCTGCTTCTAAATCCAAAACGCAGCTATCTAACAAAACGGTTGTCAATGTGTGCACTCACTTCCAGAGTTAAACCCGTGTGTGGATTCGGCAGTCTGCAGAGACTTTCTCTGCAGAGTCCCAAAACAGGCGTTTTCAGCCCATTACCGGCATATGGAAGAAACAGCAGTAAGCACAGGGAAATATCTGCTTCTAAATCCAAAACGCAGCTATCTAACAGAACGGTTGTCAATGTGTGCACTCAACTTCCAGAGTTAAACCCGTGTGTGGATTCAGCAGTCTGCAGAGACTTTCTCTGCAGAGTCCCAAAACAGGCGTTTTCAGCCCATTACCGGCATATGGAAGAAACAGCAGTAAGCACAGGGAAATATCTGCTTCTAAATCCAAAACGCAGCTATCTAACAGAACGGTTGTCAATGTGTGCACTCAACTTCCAGAGTTAAACCCGTGTGTGGATTCAGCAGTCTGCAGAGACTTTCTCTGCAGAGTCCCAAAACCGGCGTTTTCAGCCCATTACCGGCATATGGAAGAAACAGCAGTAAGCACAGGGAAATATCTGCTTCTAAATCCAAAACGCAGCTATCTAACAGAACGGTTGTCAATGTGTGCACTCAACTTCCAGAGTTAAACCCGTGTGTGGATTCAGCAGTCTGCAGAGACTTTCTCTGCAGAGTCCCAAAACAGGCGTTTTCAGCCCATTACCGGCATATGGAAGAAACAGCAGTAAGCACAGGGAAATATCTGCTTCTAAATCCAAAACGCAGCTATCTAACAGAACGGTTGACAATGTGTGCACTCAACTTCCAGAGTTAAACCCGTGTGTGGATTCAGCAGTCTGCAAACACTTTCTCTGCAGAGTCCCAAAACAGGCGTTTTCAGCCCATTACCGGCATATGGAAGAAACAGCAGTAAGCACATGGAAATATCTGCTTCTAAATCCAAAACGCAGCTATCTAACAGAACGGATGTCAATGTGTGCACTCAACTTCCAGAGTTAAACCCGTGTGTGGATTCGGCAGTCTGCAGAGACTTTCTCTGCAGAGTCCCAAAACAGGCGTTTTCAGCCCATTACCGGCATATGGAAGAAACAGCAGTAAGCACAGGGAAATATCTGCTTCTAAATCCAAAACGCAGCTATCTAACAGAACGGTTGTCAATGTGTGCACTCAACTTCCAGAGTTAAACCCGTGTGTGGATTCAGCAGTCTGCAGAGACTTTCTCTGCAGAGTCCCAAAACAGGCGTTTTCAGCCCATTACCGGCATATGGAAGAAACAGCAGTAAGCACAGGGAAATATCTGCTTCTAAATCCAAAACGCAGCTATCTAACAGAACGGTTGTCAATGTGTGCACTCAACTTCCAGAGTTAAACCCGTGTGTGGATTCAGCAGTCTGCAGAGACTTTCTCTGCAGAGTCCCAAAACAGGCGTTTTCAGCCCATTACCGGCATATGGAAGAAACAGCAGTAAGCACAGGGAAATATCTGCTTCTAAATCCAAAACGCAGCTATCTAACAGAACGGTTGTCAATGTGTGCACTCAACTTCCAGAGTTAAACCCGTGTGTGGATTCAGCAGTCTGCAGAGACTTTCTCTGCAGAGTCCCAAACAGGCGTTTTCAGCCCATTACCGGCATATGGAAGAAACAGCAGTAAGCACAGGAAATATCTGCTTCTAAATCCAAAACGCAGCTATCTAACAGAACGGTTGTCAATGTGTGCACTCAACTTCCAGTGTTAAACCCGTGTGTGGATTCAGCAGTCTGCAAACACTTTCTCTGCAGAGTCCCAAAACAGGCGTTTTCAGCCCATTACCGGCATATGGAAGAAACAGCAGTAAGCACAGGGAAATATCTGCTTCTAAATCCAAAACGCAGCTATCTAACAGAACGGTTGTCAATGTGTGCACTCAACTTCCAGAGTTAAACCAGTGTGTGGATTCAGCAGTCTGCAGAGACTTTCTCTGCAGAGTCCCAAAACAGGCGTTTTCAGCCCATTACCGGCATATGGAAGAAGCAGCAGTAAGCACAGGGAAATATCTGCTTCTAAATCCAAAACGCAGCTATCTAACAGAACGGTTGTCAATGTGTGCACTCAACTTCCAGAGTTAAACCCGTGTGTGGATTCGGCAGTCTGCAGAGACTTTCTTTGCAGAGTCCCAAAACAGGCGTTTTCAGCCCATTACCGGCATATGGAAGAAACAGCAGTAAGCACAGGGAAATATCTGCTTCTAAATCCAAAACGCAGCTATCTAACAGAACGGTTGTCAATGTGTGCACTCAACTTCCAGAGTTAAACCCGTGTGTGGATTCAGCAGTCTGCAGAGACTTTCTCTGCAGAGTCCCAAAACAGGCGTTTTCAGCCCATTACCGGCATATGGAAGAAACAGCAGTAAGCACAGGGAAATATCTGCTTCTAAATCCAAAACGCAGCTATCTAACAGAACGGTTGTCAATGTGTGCACTCAACTTCCAGAGTTAAACCCGTGTGTGGATTCAGCAGTCTGCAGAGACTTTCTCTGCAGAGTCCCAAAACAGGCGTTTTCAGCCCATTACCGGCATATGGAAGAAACAGCAGTAAGCACAGGGAAATATCTGCTTCTAAATCCAAAACGCAGCTATCTAACAGAACGGTTGTCAATGTGTGCACTCAACTTCCAGAGTTAAACCCGTGTGTGGATTCAGCAGTCTGCAGAGACTTTCTCTGCAGAGTCCCAAAACAGGCGTTTTCAGCCCATTACCGGCATATGGAAGAAACAGCAGTAAGCACAGGGAAATATCTGCTTCTAAATCCAAAACGCAGCTATCTAACAGAACGGTTGTCAATGTGTGCACTCAACTTCCAGAGTTAAACCCGTGTGTGGATTCAGCAGTCTGCAGAGACTTTCTCTGCAGAGTCCCAAAACAGGCGTTTTCAGCCCATTACCGGCATATGGAAGAAACAGCAGTAAGCACAGGGAAATATCTGCTTCTAAATCCAAAACGCAGCTATCTAACAGAACGGTTGTCAATGTGTGCACTCAACTTCCAGAGTTAAACCCGTGTGTGGATTCAGCAGTCTGCAGAGACTTTCTCTGCAGAGTCCCAAAACAGGCGTTTTCAGCCCATTACCGGCATATGGAAGAAACAGCAGTAAGCACAGGGAAATATCTGCTTCTAAATCCAAAACGCAGCTATCTAACAGAACGGTTGTCAATGTGTGCACTCAACTTCCAGAGTTAAACCCGTGTGTGGATTCAGCAGTCTGCAGAGACTTTCTCTGCAGAGTCCCAAAACAGGCGTTTTCAGCCCATTACCGGCATATGGAAGAAACAGCAGTAAGCACAGGGAAATATCTGCTTCTAAATCCAAAACGCAGCTATCTAACAGAACGGTTGTCAATGTGTGCACTCAACTTCCAGAGGTTAAACCCGTGTGTGGATTCAGCAGTCTGCAAACACTTCCTCTGCAGAGTCCCAAAACAGGCGTTTTCAGCCCATTACCGGCATATGGAAGAAACAGCAGTAAGCACAGGGAAATATCTGCTTCTAAATCCAAAACGCAGCTATCTAACAGAACGGTTGTCAATGTGTGCACTCAACTTCCAGAGTTAATCCGGTGTGTGGATTCAGCAGTCTACAAACACTTTCTCTGCAGAGTCCCAAAACAGGCGTTTTCAGCCCATTACCGGCATATGGAAGAAACAGCAGTAAGCACAGGGAAATATCTGCTTCTAAATCCAAAACGCAGCTATCTAACAGAACGGTTGTCAATGTGTGCACTCAACTTCCAGAGTTAAACCCGTGTGTGGATTCGGCAGTCTGCAGAGACTTTCTCTGCAGAGTCCCAAAACAGGCGTTTTCAGCCCATTACCGGCATAGGGAAGAAACAGCAGTAAGCACAGGGAAATATCTGCTTCTAAATCCAAAACGCAGCTATCTAACCGAACGGTTGTCATTGTGTGCACTCAACTTCCAGAGTTAAACCCATGTGTGGATTCAGCAGTCTGCAGAGACTTTCTCTGCAGAGTCCCAAAACAGGCGTTTTCAGCCCATTACCGGCATATGGAAGAAACAGCAGTAAGCACAGGGAAATATCTGCTTCTAAATCCAAAACGCAGCTATCTAACAGAACGGTTGTCAATGTGTGCACTCAACTTCCAGAGTTAAACCCGTGTGTGGATTCAGCAGTCTGCAAACACTTTCTCTGCAGAGTCCCAAAACAGGCGTTTTCAGCCCATTACCGGCATATGGAAGAAACAGCAGTAAGCACAGGGAAATATCTGCTTCTAAATCCAAAACGCAGCTATCTAACAGAACGGTTGTCAATGTGTCCACTCAACTTCCAGAGTTAAACCCGTGTGTGGATTCAGCAGTCTGCAGAGACTTTCTCTGCAGAGTCCCAAAACAGGCGTTTTCAGCCCATTACCGGCATATGGAAGAAACAGCAGTAAGCACAGGGAAATATCTGCTTCTAAATCCAAAACGCAGCTATCTAACAGAACGGTTGTCAATGTGTGCACTCAACTTCCAGAGTTAAACCCGTGTGTGGATTCAGCAGTCTGCAGAGACTTTCTCTGCAGAGTCCCAAAACAGGCGTTTTCAGCCCATTACCGGCATATGGAAGAAACAGCAGTAAGCACAGGGAAATATCTGCTTCTAAATCCAAAACGCAGCTATCTAACAGAACGGTTGTCAATGTGTGCACTCAACTTCCAGAGTTAAACCCGTGTGTGGATTCAGCAGTCTGCAGAGACTTTCTCTGCAGAGTCCCAAAACAGGCGTTTTCAGCCCATTACCGGCATATGGAAGAAACAGCAGTAAGCACAGGGAAATATCTGCTTCTAAATCCAAAACGCAGCTATCTAACAGAACGGTTGTCAAAGTGTGCACTCAACTTCCAGTGTTAAACCCGTATGTGGATTCAGCAGTCTGCAAACACTTTCTCTGCAGAGTCCCAAAACAGGCGTTTTCAGCCCATTACCGGCATATGGAAGAAACAGCAGTAAGCACAGGGAAATATCTGCTTCTAAATCCAAAACGCAGCTATCTAACAGAACGGTTGTCAATGTGTGCACTCAACTTCCAGAGTTAAACCCGTGTGTGGATTCAGCAGTCTGCAAACACTTTCTCTGCAGAGTCCCAAAACAGGCGTTTTCAGCCCATTACCGGCATATGGAAGAAACAGCAGTAAGCACATGGAAATATCTGCTTCTAAATCCAAAACGCAGCTATCTAACAGAACGCATGTCAATGTCTGCACTCAACTTCCAGAGTTAAACCCGTGTGTGGATTCAGCAGTCTGCAGAGACTTTCTCTGCAGAGTCCCAAAACAGGCGTTTTCAGCCCATTACCGGCATATGGAAGAAACAGCAGTAAGCACAGGGAAATATCTGCTTCTAAATCCAAAACGCAGCTATCTAACAGAACGGTTGTCAATGTGTGCACTCAACTTCCAGAGTTAAACCCGTGTGTGGATTCAGCAGTCTGCAGAGACTTTCTCTGCAGAATCCCAAAACAGGCATTTTCAGCCCATTAACGGCATATGGAAGAAACAGCAGTAAGCACAGGGAAATATCTGCTTCTAAATCCAAAACGCAGCTATCTAACAGAACAGTTGTCAATGTGTGCACTCAACTTCCAGAGTTAAACCCGTGTGTGGATTCAGCATTCTGCAGAGACTTTCTCTGCAGAGTCCCAAAACAGGCGTTTTCAGCCCATTACCGGCATATGGAAGAAACAGCAGTAAGCACAGGGAAATATCTGCTTCTAAATCCAAAACGCAGCTATCTAACAGAACGGTTGTCAATGTGTGCACTCAACTTCCAAAGTTAAACCCGTGTGTGGATTCAGCAGTCTGCAAACACTTTCTCTGCAGAGTCCCAAAACAGGCGTTTGCAGCCCATTACCGGCATATGGAAGAAACAGCAGTAAGCACAGGGAAATATCTGCTTCTAAATCCAAAACGCAGCTATCTAACAGAACGGTTGTCAATGTGTGCACTCAACTTCCAGAGTTAAACCCGTGTGTGGATTCAGCAGTCTGCAGAGACTTTCTCTGCAGAGTCCCAAAACAGGCGTTTTCAGCCCATTACCGGCATATGGAAGAAACAGCAGTAAGCACAGGGAAATATCTGCTTCTAAATCCAAAACGCAGCTATCTAACAGAACGGTTGTCAATGTGTGCACTCAACTTCCAGAGTTTAACCCGTGTGTGGATTCAGCAGTCTGCAGAGACTTTCTCTGCAGAGTCCCAAAACAGGCGTTTTCAGCCCATTACCGGCATATGGAAGAAACAGCAGTAAGCACAGGGAAATATCTGCTTCTAAATCCAAAACGCAGCTATCTAACAGAACGGTTGTCAATGTGTGCACTCAACTTCCAGTGTTAAACCCGTATGTGGATTCAGCAGTCTGCAAACACTTTCTCTGCAGAGTCCCAAAACAGGCGTTTTCAGCCCATTACCGGCATATGGAAGAAACAGCAGTAAGCACAGGGAAATATCTGCTTCTAAATCCAAAACGCAGCTATCTAACAGAACGGTTGTCAATGTGTGCACTCAACTTCCAGAGTTAAACCCGTGTGTGGATTCAGCAGTCTGCAGAGACTTTCTCTGCAGAGTCCCAAAACAGGCGTTTTCAGCCCATTACCGGCATATGGAAGAAACAGCAGTAAGCACAGGGAAATATCTGCTTCTAAATCCAAAACGCAGCTATCTAACAGAACGGTTGTCAATGTGTGCACTCAACTTCCAGAGTTTAACCCGTGTGTGGATTCAGCAGTCTGCAGAGACTTTCTCTGCAGAGTCCCAAAACAGGCGTTTTCAGCCCATTACCGGCATATGGAAGAAACAGCAGTAAGCACAGGGAAATATCTGCTTCTAAATCCAAAACGCAGCTATCTAACAGAACGGTTGTCAATGTGTGCACTCAACTTCCAGTGTTAAACCCGTATGTGGATTCAGCAGTCTGCAAACACTTTCTCTGCAGAGTCCCAAAACAGGCGTTTTCAGCCCATTACCGGCATATGGAAGAAACAGCAGTAAGCACAGGGAAATATCTGCTTCTAAATCCAAAACGCAGCTATCTAACAGAACGGTTGTCAATGTGTGCACTCAACTTCCAGAGTTAAACCCGTGTGTGGATTCAGCAGTCTGCAAACACTTTCTCTGCAGAGTCCCAAAACAGGCGTTTTTCAGCCCATTACCGGCATATGGAAGAAACAGCAGTAAGCACAGGGAAATATCTGCTTATAAATCCAAAACGCAGCTATCTAACAGAACGGTTGTCAATGTGTGCACTCAACTTCCAGAGTTAAACCCGTGTGTGGATTCAGCAGTCTGCAAACACTTTCTCTGCAGAGTCCCAAAACAGGCGTTTTCAGCCCATTACCGGCATATGGAAGAAACAGCAGTAAGCACAGGGAAATATCTGCTTCTAAATCCAAAACGCAGCTATCTAACAGAACGGTTGTCAATGTGTGCACTCAACTTCCAGAGTTAAACCCGTGTGTGGATTCAGCAGTCTGCAAACACTTTCTCTGCAGAGTCCCAAAACAGGCGTTTTCAGTCCATTACCGGCATATGGAAGAAACAGCAGTAAGCACATGGAAATATCTGCTTCTAAATCCAAAACGCAGCTATCTAACAGAACGGTTGTCAATGTGTGCACTCAACTTCCAGAGTTAAACCCGTGTGTGGATTCAGCAGTCTGCAGAGACTTTCTCTGCAGAGTCCCAAAACAGGCGTTTTCAGCCCATTACCGGCATATGGAAGAAACAGCAGTAAGCACAGGGAAATATCTGCTTCTAAATCCAAAACGCAGCTATCTAACAGAACGGTTGTCAATGTGTGCGCTCAACTTCCAGAGTTAAACCCGTGTGTGGATTCAGCAGTCTGCAAAGACTTTCTCTGCAGAGTCCCAAAACAGGCGTTTTCAGCCCATTACCGGCATATGGAAGAAACAGCAGTAAGCACAGGGAAATATCTGCTTCTAAATCCAAAACGCAGCTATCTAAGAGAACGGTTGTCAATGTGTGCACTCAACTTCCAGAGTTAAACCCGTGTGTGGATTCAGCAGTCTGCAGACACTTTCTCTGCAGAGTCGCAAAACAGGCGTTTTCAGCCCATTACCGGCATATGGAAGAAACTGCAGTAAGCACAGGGAAATATCTGCTTCTAAATCCAAAACGCAGCTATCTAACAGAACGGTTGTCAATGTGTGCACTCAACTTCCAGAGTTAAACCCGTGTGTGGATTCAGCAGTCTGCAGAGACTTTCTCTGCAGAGTCCCAAAACAGGCGTTTTCAGCCCATTGCCGGCATATGGAAGAAACAGCAGTAAGCACAGGGAAATATCTGCTTCTAAATCCAAAACGCAGCTATCTAACAGAACGGTTGTCAATGTGTGCACTCAACTTCCAGTGGTTAAACCCGTATGTGGATTCAGCAGTCTGCAAACACTTTCTCTGCAGAGTCCCAAAACAGGCGTTTTCAGCCCATTACCGGCATATGGAAAGAAACAGCAGTAAGCACAGGGAAATATCTGCTTCTAAATCCAAAACGCAGCTATCTAACAGAACGGTTGTCAATGTGTGCACTCAACTTCCAGAGTTAAACCAGTGTGTGGATTCATCAGTCTGCAGAGACTTTCTCTGCAGAGTCCCAAAACAGGCGTTTTCAGCCCATTACCGGCATATGGAAGAAACAGCAGTAAGCACAGGGAAATATCTGCTTCTAAATCCAAAACGCAGCTATCTAACAGAACGGTTGTCAATGTGTGCACTCAACTTCCAGAGTTAAACCCGTGTGTGGATTCAGCAGTCTGCAGAGACTTTCTCTGCAGAGTCCCAAAACAGGCGTTTTCAGCCCATTACCGGCATATGGAAGAAACAGCAGTAAGCACAGGGAAATATCTGCTTCTAAATCCAAAACGCAGCTATCTAACAGAACGGTTGTCAATGTGTGCACTCAACTTCCAGAGTTAAACCCGTGTGTGGATTCAGCAGTCTGCAAACACTTTCTCTGCAGAGTCCCAAAACAGGCGTTTTCAGCCCATTACCGGCATATGGAAGAAACAGCAGTAAGCACATGGAAATATCTGCTTCTAAATCCAAAACGCAGCTATCTAACAGAACGGTTGTCAATGTGTGCACTCAACTTCCAGAGTTAAACCCGTGTGTGGATTCAGCAGTCTGCAGAGACTTTCTCTGCAGAGTCCCAAAACAGGCGTTTTCAGCCCATTACCGGCATATGGAAGAAACAGCAGTAAGCACAGGGAAATATCTGCTTCTAAATCCAAAACGCAGCTATCTAACAGAACGGTTGTCAATGTGTGCACTCAACTTCCAGAGTTAAACCCGTGTGTGGATTCAGCAGTCTGCAGAGACTTTCTCTGCAGAGTCCCAAAACAGGCGTTTTCAGCCCATTACCGGCATATGGAAGAAACAGCAGTAAGCACAGGGAAATATCTGCTTCTAAATCCAAAACGCAGCTATCTAACAGAACGGTTGTCAATGTGTGCACTCAACTTCCAGAGTTAAACCCGTGTGTGGATTCAGCAGTCTGCAGAGACTTTCTCTGCAGAGTCCCAAAACAGGCGTTTTCAGCCCATTACCGGCATATGGAAGAAACAGCAGTAAGCACAGGGAAATATCTGCTTCTAAATCCAAAACGCAGCTATCTAACAGAACGGTTGTCAATGTGTGCACTCAACTTCCAGAGTTAAACCCGTGTGTGGATTCAGCAGTCTGCAGAGACTTTCTCTGCAGAGTCCCAAAACAGGCGTTTTCAGCCCATTACCGGCATATGGAAGAAACAGCAGTAAGCACAGGGAAATATCTGCTTCTAAATCCAAAACGCAGCTATCTAACAGAACGGTTGTCAATGTGTGCACTCAACTTCCAGAGTTAAACCCGTGTGTGGATTCGGCAGTCTGCAGAGACTTTCTCTGCAGAGTCCCAAAACAGGCGTTTTCAGCCCATTACCGGCATATGGAAGAAACAGCAGTAAGCACAGGGAAATATCTGCTTCTAAATCCAAAACGCAGCTATCTAACAGAACGGTTGTCAATGTGTGCACTCAACTTCCAGAGTTAAACCCGTTGTGTGGATTCAGCAGTCTGCAAACACTTTCTCTGCAGAGTCCCAAAACAGGCGTTTTCAGCCCATTACCGGCATATGGAAGAAACAGCAGTAAGCACATGGAAATATCTGCTTCTAAATCCAAAACGCAGCTATCTAACAGAACGGTTGTCAATGTGTGCACTCAACTTCCAGAGTTAAACCCGTGTGTGGATTCAGCAGTCTGCAGAGACTTTCTCTGCAGAGTCCCAAAACAGGCGTTTTCAGCCCATTACCGGCATATGGAAGAAACAGCAGTAAGCACAGGGAAATATCTGCTTCTAAATCCAAAACGCAGCTATCTAACAGAACGGTTGTCAATGTGTGCACTCAACTTCCAGAGTTAAACCCGTGTGTGGATTCAGCAGTCTGCAGAGACTTTCTCTGCAGAGTCCCAAAACAGGCGTTTTCAGCCCATTACCGGCATATGGAAGAAACAGCAGTAAGCACAGGGAAATAACTGCTTCTAAATCCAAAACGCAGCTATCTAACAGAACGGTTGTCAATGTGTGCACTCAACTTCCAGAGTTAAACCCGTGTGTGGATTCAGCAGTCTGCAGAGACTTTCTCTGCAGAGTCCCAAAACAGGCGTTTTCAGCCCATTACCGGCATATGGAAGAAACAGCAGTAAGCACAGGGAAATATCTGCTTCTAAATCCAAAACGCAGCTATCTAACAGAACGGTTGTCAATGTGTGCACTCAACTTCCAGAGTTAAACCCGTGTGTGGATTCAGCAGTCTGCAGAGACTTTCTCTGCAGAGTCCCAAAACAGGCGTTTTCAGCCCATTACCGGCATATGGAAGAAACAGCAGTAAGCACAGGGAAATATCTGCTTCTAAATCCAAAACGCAGCTATCTAACAAAACGGTTGTCAATGTGTGCACTCAACTTCCAGAGTTAAACCCGTGTGTGGATTCGGCAGTCTGCAGAGACTTTCTCTGCAGAGTCCCAAAACAGGCGTTTTCAGCCCATTACCGGCATATGGAAGAAACAGCAGTAAGCACAGGGAAATATCTGCTTCTAAATCCAAAACGCAGCTATCTAACAGAACGGTTGTCAATGTGTGCACTCAACTTCCAGAGTTAAACCCGTGTGTGGATTCAGCAGTCTGCAGAGACTTTCTCTGCAGAGTCCCAAAACAGGCGTTTTCAGCCCATTACCGGCATATGGAAGAAACAGCAGTAAGCACAGGGAAATATCTGCTTCTAAATCCAAAACGCAGCTATCTAACAGAACGGTTGTCAATGTGTGCACTCAACTTCCAGAGTTAAACCCGTGTGTGGATTCAGCAGTCTGCAGAGACTTTCTCTGCAGAGTCCCAAAACCGGCGTTTTCAGCCCATTACCGGCATATGGAAGAAACAGCAGTAAGCACAGGGAAATATCTGCTTCTAAATCCAAAACGCAGCTATCTAACAGAACGGTTGTCAATGTGTGCACTCAACTTCCAGAGTTAAACCCGTGTGTGGATTCAGCAGTCTGCAGAGACTTTCTCTGCAGAGTCCCAAAACAGGCGTTTTCAGCCCATTACCGGCATATGGAAGAAACAGCAGTAAGCACAGGGAAATATCTGCTTCTAAATCCAAAACGCAGCTATCTAACAGAACGGTTGACAATGTGTGCACTCAACTTCCAGAGTTAAACCCGTGTGTGGATTCAGCAGTCTGCAAACACTTTCTCTGCAGAGTCCCAAAACAGGCGTTTTCAGCCCATTACCGGCATATGGAAGAAACAGCAGTAAGCACATGGAAATATCTGCTTCTAAATCCAAAACGCAGCTATCTAACAGAACGGATGTCAATGTGTGCACTCAACTTCCAGAGTTAAACCCGTGTGTGGATTCGGCAGTCTGCAGAGACTTTCTCTGCAGAGTCCCAAAACAGGCGTTTTCAGCCCATTACCGGCATATGGAAGAAACAGCAGTAAGCACAGGGAAATATCTGCTTCTAAATCCAAAACGCAGCTATCTAACAGAACGGTTGTCAATGTGTGCACTCAACTTCCAGAGTTAAACCCGTGTGTGGATTCAGCAGTCTGCAGAGACTTTCTCTGCAGAGTCCCAAAACAGGCGTTTTCAGCCCATTACCGGCATATGGAAGAAACAGCAGTAAGCACAGGGAAATATCTGCTTCTAAATCCAAAACGCAGCTATCTAACAGAACGGTTGTCAATGTGTGCACTCAACTTCCAGAGTTAAACCCGTGTGTGGATTCAGCAGTCTGCAGAGACTTTCTCTGCAGAGTCCCAAAACAGGCGTTTTCAGCCCATTACCGGCATATGGAAGAAACAGCAGTAAGCACAGGGAAATATCTGCTTCTAAATCCAAAACGCAGCTATCTAACAGAACGGTTGTCAATGTGTGCACTCAACTTCCAGAGTTAAACCCGTGTGTGGATTCAGCAGTCTGCAGAGACTTTCTCTGCAGAGTCCCAAAACAGGCGTTTTCAGCCCATTACCGGCATATGGAAGAAACAGCAGTAAGCACAGGGAAATATCTGCTTCTAAATCCAAAACGCAGCTATCTAACAGAACGGTTGTCAATGTGTGCACTCAACTTCCAGAGTTAAACCAGTGTGTGGATTCAGCAGTCTGCAGAGACTTTCTCTGCAGAGTCCCAAAACAGGCGTTTTCAGCCCATTACCGGCATATGGAAGAAGCAGCAGTAAGCACAGGGAAATATCTGCTTCTAAATCCAAAACGCAGCTATCTAACAGAACGGTTGTCAATGTGTGCACTCAACTTCCAGAGTTAAACCCGTGTGTGGATTCGGCAGTCTGCAGAGACTTTCTTTGCAGAGTCCCAAAACAGGCGTTTTCAGCCCATTACCGGCATATGGAAGAAACAGCAGTAAGCACAGGGAAATATCTGCTTCTAAATCCAAAACGCAGCTATCTAACAGAACGGTTGTCAATGTGTGCACTCAACTTCCAGAGTTAAACCCGTGTGTGGATTCAGCAGTCTGCAGAGACTTTCTCTGCAGAGTCCCAAAACAGGCGTTTTCAGCCCATTACCGGCATATGGAAGAAACAGCAGTAAGCACAGGGAAATATCTGCTTCTAAATCCAAAACGCAGCTATCTAACAGAACGGTTGTCAATGTGTGCACTCAACTTCCAGAGTTAAACCCGTGTGTGGATTCAGCAGTCTGCAGAGACTTTCTCTGCAGAGTCCCAAAACAGGCGTTTTCAGCCCATTACCGGCATATGGAAGAAACAGCAGTAAGCACAGGGAAATATCTGCTTCTAAATCCAAAACGCAGCTATCTAACAGAACGGTTGTCAATGTGTGCACTCAACTTCCAGAGTTAAACCCGTGTGTGGATTCAGCAGTCTGCAGAGACTTTCTCTGCAGAGTCCCAAAACAGGCGTTTTCAGCCCATTACCGGCATATGGAAGAAACAGCAGTAAGCACAGGGAAATATCTGCTTCTAAATCCAAAACGCAGCTATCTAACAGAACGGTTGTCAATGTGTGCACTCAACTTCCAGAGTTAAACCCGTGTGTGGATTCAGCAGTCTGCAGAGACTTTCTCTGCAGAGTCCCAAAACAGGCGTTTTCAGCCCATTACCGGCATATGGAAGAAACAGCAGTAAGCACAGGGAAATATCTGCTTCTAAATCCAAAACGCAGCTATCTAACAGAACGGTTGTCAATGTGTGCACTCAACTTCCAGAGTTAAACCCGTGTGTGGATTCAGCAGTCTGCAGAGACTTTCTCTGCAGAGTCCCAAAACAGGCGTTTTCAGCCCATTACCGGCATATGGAAGAAACAGCAGTAAGCACAGGGAAATATCTGCTTCTAAATCCAAAACGCAGCTATCTAACAGAACGGTTGTCAATGTGTGCACTCAACTTCCAGAGTTAAACCCGTGTGTGGATTCAGCAGTCTGCAGAGACTTTCTCTGCAGAGTCCCAAAACAGGCGTTTTCAGCCCATTACCGGCATATGGAAGAAACAGCAGTAAGCACAGGGAAATATCTGCTTCTAAATCCAAAACGCAGCTATCTAACAGAACGGTTGTCAATGTGTGCACTCAACTTCCAGAGTTAAACCCGTGTGTGGATTCAGCAGTCTGCAAACACTTCCTCTGCAGAGTCCCAAAACAGGCGTTTTCAGCCCATTACCGGCATATGGAAGAAACAGCAGTAAGCACAGGGAAATATCTGCTTCTAAATCCAAAACGCAGCTATCTAACAGAACGGTTGTCAATGTGTGCACTCAACTTCCAGAGTTAATCCGGTGTGTGGATTCAGCAGTCTACAAACACTTTCTCTGCAGAGTCCCAAAACAGGCGTTTTCAGCCCATTACCGGCATATGGAAGAAACAGCAGTAAGCACAGGGAAATATCTGCTTCTAAATCCAAAACGCAGCTATCTAACAGAACGGTTGTCAATGTGTGCACTCAACTTCCAGAGTTAAACCCGTGTGTGGATTCGGCAGTCTGCAGAGACTTTCTCTGCAGAGTCCCAAAACAGGCGTTTTCAGCCCATTACCGGCATAGGGAAGAAACAGCAGTAAGCACAGGGAAATATCTGCTTCTAAATCCAAAACGCAGCTATCTAACCGAACGGTTGTCATTGTGTGCACTCAACTTCCAGAGT
>NW_026989066.1:0-182401 GCF_030222135.1 Aotus nancymaae
GTTTTGGGACTCTGCAGAGAAGGTGTTTGCAGACTGCTGAATCCACACACGGGTTTAACTCTGGAAGTTGAGTGCACGCATTGACAACCGTTCTGTTAGATAGCTGCGTTTTGGATTCAGAAGCAGATATTTCCCTGTGCTTACTGCTGTTTCTTCCATATGCCGGTAATGGACTGAAAACGACTGTTTTGGAACTCTGCAGAGAAAGTGTTTGCAGACTGCTGAATCCACACACGGGTTTAACTCTGGAAGTTGAGTGCACACATTGGCAACCGTTCTGTTAGATAGCTGCGTTTTGGATTTATAAGCAGGTATTTCCCTGTGCTTACTGCTGTTTCTTCCATATGCCGGTAATAGGCTGAAAACGCCTGTTTTGGGACTCTGCAGAGAATGTGTTTGCAGACTGCTGAATCCACACACGGATTTAACTCTGGAAGTTGAGTGCACACATTGACAACCGTTCTGTTAGACAACGGCGTTTTGGATTTAGAAGCAGATATTTCCCTGTGCTTACTGCAGTTTCTTCCATATGCCGGTAATGGGCTGAAAACGCCTGTTTTGGGACTCTGCAGAGAAATTGTTTGCAGACTGCTGAATCCACACACGGGTTTAACTCTGGAAGTTGAGTACACACATTGACAACCGTTCTGTTAGATAGCTGCGTTTTGGATTTCGAAGCAGATATTTCCCTGTGGTTACTGCTGTTTCTTCCATATGCCTGTAATGGGCTGAAAACGCCTGTTTTGGGACTCTGCAGAGAAAGTGTTTGCAGACTGCTGAATCCACACACGGGTTTAACTCTGGAAGTTGAGTGCACACATTGACAACCGTTCTGTTAGATAGCTGCGTTTTGGATTTAGAAGAAGATATTTCCCTGTACTTACTGCTGTTTCTTCCATATGCCAGTAATGGGCTGAAAACGCCTGTTTTGGGACTCTGCAGAGAAAGTGTTTGCAGACTGCTGAATCCACACACGGGTTTAACTCTGGAAGTTGAGTGCACACATTGACAACCGTTCTGTTAGATAGCTGCGTTTTGAATTTAGAAGCAGATATTTCCCTGTGCTTACTGCTGTTTCTTCCATATGCGGGTAATGGGCTGAAAACGCCTGTTTTGGGACTCTGCAGAGAAAGTGTTTGCAGACTGCTGAATCCACACACGGGTTTAACTCTGGAACTTGAGTGCACACATTGACAACCGTTCTGTTAGATAGCTGCGTTTTGGATTTAGAAGCAGATATTTCCCTGTGCTTACTGCTGTTTCTTCCATATGCCGGTAATGGGCTGAAATCGCCTGTTTTGGGACTCTGCAGAGAAAGTGTTTGCAGACTGCTGAATCCACACACGGGTTTAACTCTGGAAGTTGAGTGCACACATTGACAAACGTTCTGTTAGATAGCTGCATTGTTGATTTAGAAGCAGATATTTCCCTGTGCTTACTCCTGTTTCTTCCATATGCGGGTAATGGGCTGAAAACGCCTGTTTTGGGACCTCTGCAGAGAAAGTGTTTTGCAGACTGCTGAATCCACACATGGCTTTAACTCTGGAAATTGAGTGCACACAATGACAACCGTTCTGTTAGATTGCTGCGTTTTGTATTTAGAAGCAGATATTTCCCTCTGCTTACCGCTGTTCCTTCCATATGCCGGTAACGGGCTGAAAACGCCTGTTTTGGGAATCTGCAGAGAAAGTGTTTGCAGACTGCTGAATCCACACACGGGTTTAACTCTGGAAGTTGAGTGCACACATTGACAACCGTTCTGTTAGATAGCTGCGTTTTGGATTTAGAAGCAGATATTTCCCTGTGCTTACTGCAGTTTCTTCCAAATGCCAGTAACGGGCTGAAAACGCCTCTTTTGGGTCTCTGCAGAGAAAGTGTTTGCAGACTGCTGAATCCACACACGGGTTTAACTCTGGAAGTTGAGTGCACACATTGACAAACCTTCTGTTAGATAGCTGCGTTTTGGATTTAGAAGCAGATATTTCCCTGTGCTTACTGCTGTTTCTTCCATATGCCGGTAATGGGCTGAAAACGCCTGTTTTGGGACTCTGCAGAGAAAGTGTTTGCAGACTGCTGAATCCACACACGGGTTTAACTCTGGAAGTTGAGTGCACACATTGACAATCGTTCTGTTAGATAGCTGCGTTTTGGATTTAGAAGCAGATATTTCCCTGTGCTTACTGCAGTTTCTTTCATATGCCGGTAATGGGTTGAAAACGCCTGTTTTGGGACTCTGCAGAGAAAGTATTTGCAGACTGCTGAATCCACACACGGGTTTAACTCTGGAAGTTGAGTGCACACATTGACAACCGTTCTGTTAGATAGCTGCGTTTTGGATTTAGAAGCAGATATCCCTGTGCTTACTGCTGTTTCTTCCATATGCCGGTAATAGGCTGAAAAACGCCTGTTTTGGGACTCTGCAGAGAAGGTGTTTGCAGACTGCTGAATCCACACACGGGTTTAACTCTGGAAGTTGAGTGCACACATTGACAACCGTTCTGTTAGATAGCTGCGTTTTGGATTTAGAGGCAGATATTTCCCTGTGCTTACTGCTGTTTCTTCCATATGCCGGTAATGGGCTGAAAAAGCCTGTTTTTGGGACTCTGCAGAGAAAGTGTTTGCATACTGCTGAATCCACACACGGGTTTAACTCTGGAAGTTGAGTGCACACATTGACAACCGTTCTGTTAGATAGCTGCGTTTTGGATTTAGAAGCAGATATTTCCCTGTGCTTACTGCTGTTTCTTCCAAATGCCAGTAACGGGCTAAAAACGCCTGTTTTGGGACTCTGCAGAGAAAGTGTTTGCAGACTGCTGAATCCACACACGGGTTTAACTCTGGAAGTTGAGTGCACACATTGACAACCGTTCCGTTAGATAGCTGCGTTTTGGATTTAGAAGCAGATGTTTCCCTGTGCTTACTGCTGTTTCTTCCATATGCCGGTAACGGGCTGAAAACGCCTGTTTTGGGACTCTGCAGAGAAAGTGTTTGCAGACTGCTGAATCCACACACGGGTTAACTCTGGAAGTTGAGTGCACACATTGACAACCGTTCCGTTAGATAGCTGCGTTTTGGATTTAGAAGCAGATATTTCCCTGTGCTTACTGCTGTTTCTTCCATATGCCGGTAACGGGCTGAAAACGCCTCTTTTGGGACTCTGCAGAGAAAGTGTTTGCAGACTGCTGAATCCACACACGGGTTTAACTCTGGAAGTTGAGTGCACACATTGACAACCGTTCTGTTAGATAGCTGCGTTTTGGATTTAGAAGCAGATGTTTCCCTGTGCTTACTGCTGTTTCTTCCATATGCCGGTAATGGGCTGAAAACGCCTGTTTTCCGGACTCTGCAGAGTAAGTGTTTGCAGACTGCTGAATCCACACACGGGTTTAACTCAGGAAGTTGAGTGCAAACACTGACAACCGTTCTTTTAGATAACTGCGTTTTGGAATTAGAAGCAGATAGTTTCCTGTGCTTACTGCTGTTTGTTCCATAAGCTGGTAATGGGGCTGAAGACGCCTGTTTTGGGACTCTGCAGAGAAGGTGTTTGCAGACTGCTTAATCCACACACGGGTTTAACTCTGGAAGTTGAGTGCACACATTGACAACCGTTCTGTTAGATAGCTCCGTTTTGGATTTAGAAGCAGATATTTCGCTGTGCTTACTGCTGTTTTCTTCCATATGCCGGTAATGAGCTGAAAACGCCTGTTTTGGAACTCTGCAGAGAAAGTGTTTGCAGACTGCTGATTCCCCCACGGGTTTAACTCTGGAAGTTGAGTGCACACATCGACAACCGTTCTGTTAGATAGCTGCGTTTTGGTTTTAGAAGCAGATATTTCCCTGTGCTTACTGCTGTTTCTTCCCTATGCCGGTAATGGGCTGTAAACGCCTGTTTTGGGACTCTGCAGAGAAAACTGTTTGCAGACTGCTGAATCCACACACGGGTTTAACTCTGGAAGTTGAGTGCACACATTGACAACCGTTCTGTTAGATAGCTACGTTTTGGATTTAGAAGCAGATATTTCCCTGTGCTTACTGCTCTTTCTTCCATGTGCCGGTAATGGGATGAAAACGCCTGTTTTGTGAATCTGCAGAGAAAGTGTTTGCAGACTGCTGAATCCACACACGGGTTTAACTCTGGAAGTTGAGTGCACACATTGACAACCGTTCTATTATATAGCTGCGTTATGGATTTAGACGCAGTTATTTCCCTGTGCTTACTGCTGTTTCTTCCATATGCCGGTAATGGGCTGAAAACGCCTGTTTTGGGACTCTGCAGAGAAAGTGTTTGCAGACTGCTGAATCCACACACGGGTTTAACTCTGGAAGTTGAGTGCACACATTGACAACCTTTCTGTTAGATGGCTGCGTTTTGGATTTAGAAGCAGATATTTCCCTGTGCTTACTGCTGTTTCTTCCATATGCCGATAATGGGCTGAAAACCCCTGTTTTGGGACTCTGCAGAGAAAGTGTTTGCAGACTGCTGAATCCACACACGGGTTTAACTCTGGAAGTTGAGTGCACACATTGACAACCGTTCTGTTAGATAGCTGCGTTTTGGAATTAGAAGAAGATATTTCCCTGTGCTTACTGCTGTTTCTTCCATATGCCAGTAATGGGCTGAAAACGCCAGTTTTGGGACTCTGCAGAGAAAGTGTTTGCATACTGCTGAATCCACACACGGGTTTAACTCTGGAAGTTGAGTGCACACATTGACAACCGTTCTGTTAGATAGCTGCATTTTGGATTTAGAAGCAGATATTTCCCTGTGCTTACTGCTGTTTCTTCCATATGCCAGTAATGGGCTGAAACGCCTGTTTTGGGACTCTGCAGAGAAAGTGTTTGCAGACTGCTGAATCCACACACGGCTTTAACTCTGGAAGTTGAGTGCACACAATGACAACCGTTCTGTTAGATAGCTGCGTTTTGGATTTAGAAGCAGATATTTCCCTGTGCTTACTGCTGTTTCTTTCCATATGCCGGAAATGGGCTGAAAACGCCTGTTTTGGGACTCTGCAGAGAAAGTGTTTGCAGACTGCTGAATCCACATATGGGTTTAACTTTGGAAGTTGAGTGAACACATTGACAACCGTTCTGTTAGACTACGGCGTTTTGGATTTAGAAGCAGATATTTCCCTGTGCTTACTGCTGTTTCTTCCATATGCCGGTAATGGGCTGAAAACGCCTGTTTTGGGACTCTGCACAGAAAGTGTTTGCAGACTGCTGAATCCACCCACGGGTTTTACTCTGGAAGTTGAGTGCACAAATTGACAACCGTTCTGTTAGATAGCTGCGTTTTGGATTTAGAAGCAGATATTTCCCTGTGCTTACTGCTGTTTCTTCCATATGCCCGGAAATGGGCTGAAAACGCCTGCTTTGGGACTCTGCAGAGAAAGTGTTTGCAGGCGGCTGAATCAACACACGTCTTTAACTCTGGAATTTGAGTGCACACATTGACAACCGTTCTGTTAGAGAGCTGCGTTTTGGATTTAGAAGCAGATATTTCCCTGTGCTTACTGCTGTTCCTTCCATATGCCGGTAATGGGCTGAAAACGTCTGTTTTGGGAATCTGCAGAGAAAGTGTTTGCAGACTGCGGAATCCACACACGGGTTTAACTCTGGAAATTGAGTGCACACATTGACAACCGTTCTGTTAGATAGCTGCGTTTTGGATTTAGAAGCAGATATTTCCCTGTGCTTACTGCAGTTTCTTCCATATGCCGGTAATGGGCTGAAAAGGCCTGTTTTGGGACTCTGCAGAGAAAGAGTTTGCAGACTGCTGAATCCACACACGGGTTTAACTCTGGAAGTTGAGTGCACACATTGACAACCGTTCTGTTAGATACCTGCGTTTTGGATTTAGAAGCAGATATTTCCCTGTGCTTACTGCTGTTTCTTCCATATGCCGGTAATGGGCTGAAAATGCCTGTTTTGGGGACGCTGCAGAGAAAGTGTTTGCAGACTGCTGAATCCACATATGGGTTTAACTTTGGAAGTTGAGTGCACACATTGACAACCGTTCTGTTAGACAACGGCGTTTTGGATTTAGAAGCAGATATTTCCCTGTGCTTACTGCTGTTTCTTCCATATGCCGGTAATGGGCTGAAAACGCCTGTTTTGGGGACTCTGCACAGAAAGTGTTTTGCAGACTGCTGAATCCACACACGCGTTTAACTCTGGAAGTTGAGTGCACACATTGACAACCGTTCTGTTAGATAACTGCGTTTTGGTTTTAGAAGCAGATTTTTCCCTGTGCTTACTGCTGTTTCTTCCATATGCCGATAATTGGCTGAAAACGCCTGTATTGGGACTATGCAGAGAAAGTGTTTGCAGACTGCTGAATCCACACACGGGTTTACCTCTGGAAGTTGAGTGCACACATTGACAAACCGTTCTGTTAGATAGCTGCGTTTTGGATTTAGAAGCAGATATTTCCCTGTGCTTACTGCTGTTCCTTCCATATGCCGGTAAAGGGCTGAAAACGCCTGTTTTGGGACTCTGCAGAGAAAGTGTTTGCAGACTGCTGAATCCACACACGGGATTAACTCTGGAAGTTGAGTGCACAAATTGACAACCGTTTTGTTAGATAGCTGCGTTTTGGATTTAGAAGCAGATATTTCCCTGTGCTTACTGCTGTTTCTTCCATATGCTGGTAATGGGCTGAAAACGCCTGTTTTGGGACTCTGCAGAGAAAGTGTTTGCAGATTGCTGAATCCACTCACGGGTTTAACTCTGGAAGTTGAGTGCACACATTGACAACTGTTCTGTTAGATAGCTGCATTTTGTATTTAGAAGCAGATATTTCCCTGTGCTTACTTCTGTTTCTTCAATATGCCTGTAATGGGCTGAAAACGACTGTTTTGGGACTCTGCAGAGAAAGTTTTTGCAGACTGCTGAATCCACACACGGGTTTAACTCTGGAAGTTGAGTGCACAGATTGACAACATTTCTGTTAGATGGCTGCCTTTTGGATTTAGAAGCAGATATTTCCCCGTGCTTACTGCTGTTTCTTCCATATGCCGCTAATTGGCTGAAAACGCCTGTTTTGGAACTATGCAGAGAAAGTGTTTGCAGACTGCTGAATCCACACACGGGTTTAACTCTGGAAGTTGAGTGCACACATTGACAACCGTTCTGTTAGATAACTGCGTTTTGGATATAGAAGCAGATAGTTCCCTGTGCTTACTGCTGTTTCTTCCATATGCTGGTAATGGCCTGAAAACGCCTGTTTTGGAACTCTGCAGAGAAGGTGTTTGCAGACTGCTGAATCCACACAAGGGTTTAACTCTGGAAGTTGAGTGCACACATTGACAACCGTTCTGTTAGATAGCTGCGTTTTGGATTTAGAAGCAGATATTTCCCTGTGCTTACTGCTGTTTCTTCCATATGCCGGTAATGGGCTGAAAACGCCTGTTTTGGGACTCTGCAGAGAAAGTGTTTGCAGACTGCTGAATCCACACACGGGTTTAACTCTGGAAGTTGAGTGCACACATTGGCAACCGTTCTGTTAGATAGCTGCGTTTTGGTTTTAGAAGCAGATATTTCCCTGTGCTTACTGCTGTTTCTTCCATATGCCGATAATGGGTTGAAAACGCCTGTTTTGGGACTCTGCAGAGAAAGTGTTTGCAGACTGCTGAATCCACACACGGGTTTAACTCTGGAAGTTGAGTGCACACATTGACAACCGTTCTGTTAGATAGCTGCGTTTTGGAATTAGAAGAAGATATTTCCCTGTGCTTACTGCTGTTTCTTCAATATGCCAGTAATGGGCTGAAAACGCCAGTTTTGGGACTCTGCAGAGAAAGTGTTTGCAGACTGCTGAATCCACACACGGGTTTAACTCTGGAAGTTGAGTGCACACATTGACAACCCTTCTGTTAGATAGCTGCGTTTTGGATTTAGAAGCAGATATTTCCCTGTGCTTACTGCTGTTTCTTCCATATGCCGGTAATGGGCTGAAAACGCCTGTTTTGGGACTCTGCAGAGAAAGTGTTTGCAGACTGCTGAATCCACACACGGGTTTAACTCTGGAAGTTGAGTGCACACAATGACAACCGTTCTGTTAGATAGCTGCGTTTTGTATTTAGAAGGACATATTTCCCTGTGCTTACTGATGTTCCTTCCATATGCCTGTAACGGGCTGAAAACGCCTGTTTTGGGAATCTGCAGAGAAAGTGTTTGCAGACTGCTGAATCCACACACGGGTTTAACTCTGGAAGTTGAGTGCACACATTGACAACCGTTCTGTTAGATAGCTGCGTTTTGGATTTAGAAGCAGATATTTCCCTGTGCTTACTGCAGTTTCTTCCATATGCCGGTAATGGGCTGAAAACGTCTGTTTTGGGACTCTGCAGAGAAAGTGTTTGCAGACTGCTGAATCCACACACGGGTTTAACTCTGGAAGTTGAGTGCACACATTGACAACCCTTCTGTTAGATAGCTGCGTTTTGGATTTAGAAGCAGATATTTCCCTGTGCTTACTGCTGTTTCTTCCATATGCCGGTAATGGGCTGAAAACGCCTGTTTTGGGACTCTGGAGAGAAAGTGTTTGCAGACTGCTGAATCCACACACGGGTTTAACTCTGGAAGTTGAGTGCACACATTGACAACCGTTCTGTTAGATAGCTGCG
The DNA here is from genome assembly GCF_030222135.1 of Aotus nancymaae. Classification (NCBI taxonomy): domain Eukaryota; kingdom Metazoa; phylum Chordata; class Mammalia; order Primates; family Aotidae; genus Aotus; species Aotus nancymaae. Next base: position 8,628 of record NW_026989066.1, read on the forward strand.
TTTTGGATTTAGAAGCAGATATTTCCCTGTCCTTACTGCAGTTTCTTTCATATGCCGGTAATCGGTTGAAAACGCCTGTTTTGGGACTCTGCAGAGAAAGTATTTGCAGACTGCTGAATCCACACACGGGTTTAACTCTGGAAGTTCAGTGCACACATTGACAACCGTTCTGTTAGATAGCTGCGTTTTGGATTTAGAAGCAGATATTTCCCTGTGCTTACTGCTGTTTCTTCCATATGCCGGTAATAGGCTGAAAACGCCTGTTTTGGGACTCTGCAGAGAAGGTGTTTGCAGACTGCTGAATCCACACACGGGTTTAACTCTGGAAGTTGAGTGCACACATTGACAACCGTTCTGTTAGATAGCTGTGTTTTGGATTTAGAGGCAGATATTTCCCTGTGCTTACTGCTGTTTCTTCCATATGCCGGTAATGGGCTGAAAACGCCTGTTTTGGGACTCTGCAGAGAAAGTGTTTGCAGACTGCTGAATCCACACACGGGTTAACTCTGGAAGTTGAGTGCACACATTGACAACCGTTCTGTTAGATAGCTGCGTTTTGGATTTAGAAGCAGATGTTTCCCTGTGCTTACTGCTGTTTCTTCCATATGCCGGTAATGGGCTGAAAACGCCTGTTTTCGGACTCTGCAGAGAAAGTGTTTGCAGACTGCTGAATCCACACACGGGTTTAACTCTGGAAGTTGAGTGCAAACATTGACAACCGTTCTGTTAGATAACTGCGTTTTGGAATTAGAAGCAGATAGTTTCCTGTGCTTACTGCTGTTTCTTCCATAAGCTGGTAATGGGCTGAAAACGCCTGTTTTGGGACTCTGCAGAGAAGGTGTTTGCAGACTGCTTAATCCACACACGGGTTTAACTCTGGAAGTTGAGTGCACACATTGACAACCGTTCTGTTAGATAGCTGCATTTTGGATTTAGAAGCAGATATTTCCCTGTGCTTACTGCTGTTTCTTCCATATGCCGGTAATGGGCTGAAAACGCCTGTTTTGGGACTCTGCACAGAAAGTGTTTGCAGACTGCTGAATCCACACACGGGTTTAACTCTGGAAGTTGAGTGCACAAATCGACAACCGTTCTGTTAGATAGCTGCGTTTTGGATTTAGAAGCAGATATTTCCCTGTGCTTACTGCTGTTTCTTCCATATGCTGGTAATGGGCTGAAAACGCCTGTTTTGGGACTCTGCAGAGAAAGTGTTTGCAGACTGCTGAATCCACACACGGGTTTAACTCTGGAAGTTGAGTGCACACATTGACAACCGTTCTGTTAGATAAGTGCGTTTTGGTTTTAGAGGCAGATTTTTCCCTGTGCTTACTGCTGTTTCTTCCATATGCCGATAATGGGCTGAAAACGCCTGTATTGGGACTATGCAGAGAAAGTGTTTGCAGACTGCTGAATCCACACACGGGTTTACCTCTGGAAGTTGAGTGCACACATTGACAACCGTTCTGTTAGATAGCTGCGTTTTGGATTTAGAAGCAGATATTTCCCTGTGCTTACTGCTGTTCCTTCCATATGCCGGTAAAGGGCTGAAAACGCCTGTTTTGGGACTCTGCAGAGAAAGTGTTTGCAGACTGCTGAATCCACACACGGGTTTAACTCTGGAAGGTGAGTGCACACATTGACAACCGTTCTGTTAGATAGCTGCGTTTTGGATTTAGAAGCAGATATTTCCCTGTGCTTACTGCTGTTTCTTCCATATGCCGGTAATGGGCTGAAAACGCCTGTTTTGGGACTCTGTAGAGAAAGTGTTTGCAGATTGCTGAATCCACTCACGGGTTTAACTCTGGAAGTTGAGTGCACACATTGACAACTGTTCTGTTAGATAGCTGCATTTTGTATTTAGAAGCAGATATTTCCCTGTGCTTACTTCTGTTTCTTCAATATGCCTGTAATGGGCTGAAAACGCCTGTTTTGGGACTCTGCAGAGAAAGTGTTTGCAGACTGCTGAATCCACACACGGGTTTAACTCTGGAAGTTGAGTGCACAGATTGACAACCATTCTGTTAGATGGCTGCCTTTTGGATTTAGAAGCAGATATTTCCCCGTGCTTACTGCTGTTTCTTCCATATGCCGCTAATTGGCTGAAAACGCCTGTTTTGGAACTATGCAGAGAAAGTGTTTGCAGACTGCTGAATCCACACACGGGTTTAACTCTGGAAGTTGAGTGCACACATTGACAACCGTTCTGTTAGATAGCTGCGTTTTGGAATTAGAAGAAGATATTTCCCTGTGCTTACTGCTGTTTCTTCCATATTCCAGTAATGGGCTGAAAACGCCAGTTTTGGGACTCTGCAGAGAAAGTGTTTGCAGACTGCTGAATCCACACACGGGTTTAACTCTGGAAGTTGAGTGCACACATTGACAACCGTTCTGTTAGATAGCTGCATTTTGGATTTAGAAGCAGATATTTCCCTGTGCTTACTGCAGTTTCTTCCATATGCCGGTAATGGGCTGAAAACGCCTGTTTTGGGACTCTGCAGAGAAAGTGTTTGCAGACTGCTGAATCCACACACGGGTTTAACTCTGGAAGTTGAGTGTACACATTGACAACCCTTCTGTTAGATAGCTGCGTTTTGGATTTAGAAGCAGATATTTCCCTGTGCTTACTGCTGTTTCTTCCATATGCCGGTAATGGGCTGAAAACGCCTGTTTTGGGACTCTGCAGAGAAAGTGTTTGCAGACTGCTGAATCCACACACGGGTTTAACTCTGGAAGTTGAGTGCACACATTGACAACCGTTCTGTTAGATAGCTGCGTTTTGGATTTAGAAGCAGATATTTCCCTGTCCTTACTGCAGTTTCTTTCATATGCCGGTAATGGGTTGAAAACGCCTGTTTTGGGACTCTGCAGAGAAAGTATTTGCAGACTGCTGAATCCACACACGGGTTTAACTCTGGAAGTTGAGTGCACACATTGACAACCGTTCTGTTAGATAGCTGCGTTTTGGATTTAGAAGCAGATATTTCCCTGTGCTTACTGCTGTTTCTTCCATATGCCGGTAATAGGATGAAAACGCCTGTTTTGGGACTCTGCAGAGAAGGTGTTTGCAGACTGCTGAATCCACACACGGGTTTAACTCTGGAAGTTGAGTGCACACATTGACAACCGTTCTGTTAGATAGCTGTGTTTTGGATTTAGAGGCAGATATTTCCCTGTGCTTACTGCTGTTTCTTCCATATGCCGGTAATGGGCTGAAAAAGCCAGTTTTGGGACTCTGCAGAGAAAGTGTTTGCATACTGCTGAATCCACACTCGGGTTTAACTCTGGCAGTTGAGTGCACACATTGACAACCGTTCTGTTAGATAGCTGAGTTTTGGATTTAGAAGCAGATATTTCTCTGTGCTTACTGCTGTTTCTTCCAAATGCCAGTAACGGGCTGAAAACGCCTGTTTTGGGACTCTGCAGAGAAAGTGTTTGCAGACTGCTGAATCCACACACGGGTTTAACTCTGGAAGTTGAGTGCACACATTGACAACTGTTCCGTTAGATAGCTGCGTTTAGGATTTAGAAGCAGATGTTTCCCTGTGCTTACTGCTGTTTCTTCCATATGCCGGTAACGGGCTGAAAACGCCTGTTTGGGGACTCTGCAGAGAAAGTGTTTGCAGACTGCTGAATCCACACACGGGTTAACTCTGGAAGTTGAGTGCACACATTGACAACCGTTCCGTTAGATAGCTGCGTTTTGGATTTAGAAGCAGATATTTCCCTGTGCTTATTGCTGTTTCTTCCATATGCCGGTAATGGGCTGAAAACGCCTGTTTTGGGACTCTGCAGAGAAAGTGTTTGCAGACTGCTGAATCCACACACGGGTTTAACTCTGGAAGTTGAGTGCACACATTGACAACCGTTCTGTTAGATAGCTGCGTTTCGGATTTAGAAGCAGATGTTTCCCTGTGCTTACTGCTGTTTCTTCCATATGCCGGTAATGGGCTGAAAACGCCTGTTTTCGGACTCTGCAGAGAAAGTGTTTGCAGACTGCTGAATCCACACACGGGTTTAACTCTGGAAGTTGAGTGCAAACATTGACAACCGTTCTGTTAGATAACTGCGTTTTGGAATTAGAAGCAGATAGTTTCCTGTGCTTACTGCTGTTTCTTCCATATGCCGATAATGGGCTGAAAACGCCTGTTTTGGGACTCTGCAGAGAAAGTGTTTGCAGACTGCTGAATCCACACACGGGTTTAACTCTGGAAGTTGAGTGCACACATTGACAACCGTTCTGTTAGATAGCTGCGTTTTGGATTTAGAAGCAGATATTTCCCTGTGCTTACTGCTGTTTCTTCCATATGCCGGTAATGGGCTGAAAACACCTGTTTTGTAACTCTGCAGAGAAAGTGTTTGCAGACTGCTGAATCCACCCACGGGATTAACTCTGGAAGTTGAGTGCACACATTGGCAACCGTTCTGTTAGATAGCTGCGTTTTGGTTTTAGAAGCAGATATTTCCCTGTGCTTACTGCTGTTTCTTCCCTATGCCGGTAATGGGCTGTAAACGCCTGTTTTGGGACTCTGCAGAGAAAGTGTTTGCAGACTGCTGAATCCACACACGGGTTTAACTCTGGAAGTTGAGTGCACACATTGACAACCGTTCTGTTAGATAGCTGCGTTTTGGATTTAGAAGCAGATATTTCCCTTTGCTTACTGCTCTTTCTTCCATATGCCGGTAATGGGATGAAAACGCCTGTTTTGTGAATCTGCAGAGAAAGTGTTTGCAGACTGCTGAATCCACACACGGGTTTAACTCTGGAAGTTGAGTGCACACATTGACAACCGTTCTATTATATAGCTGCGTTTTGGATTTAGAAGCAGATATTTCCCTGTGCTTACTGCTGTTTCTTCCATATGCCGGTAATGGGCTGAAAACGCCTGTTTTGGGACTCTGCAGAGAAAGAGTTTGCAGACTGCTGAATCCACACATGGGTTTAACTCTGGAAGTTGAGTGCACACATTGACAACCGTTCTGTTAGATAGCTGCGTTTTGGATTTAGAAGCAGATATTTCTCTGTGCTTACTGCTGTTTCTTCCATATGCCGATAATGGGCTGAAAACGCCTGTTTTGGGACTCTGCAGAGAAAGTGTTTGCAGACTGCTGAATCCACACACGGGTTTAACTCTGAAAGTTGAGTGCACACATTGGCAACCGTTCTGTTAGATAGCTGCGTTTTGGAATTAGAAGAAGATATTTCCCTGTGCTTACTGCTGTTTCTTCCATATGCCAGTAATGGGCTGAAAACGCCAGTTTTGGGACTCTGCAGAGAAAGTGTTTGCAGACTGCTGAATCCACACACGGGTTTAACTCTGGAAGTTGAGTGCACACATTGACAACCGTTCTGTTAGATAGCTGCATTTTGGATTTAGAAGCAGATATTTCCCTGTGCTTACTGCTGTTTCTTCCATATGCGGGTAATGGGCTGAAAACGCCTGTTTTGGGACTCTGCAGAGAAAGTGTTTGCAGACTGCTGAATCCACACACGGGTTTAACTCTGGAAGTTGAGTGCACACATTGACAACCGTTCTGTTAGATAGCTGCGTTTTGGATTTAGAAGCAGATATTTCCCTGTGCTTACTGCTGTTTCTTCCATATGCCGGTAATGGGCTGAAAACGCCTGTTTTGGGACTCTGCAGAGAAAGTGTTTGCAGACTGCTGAATCCACACACGGGTTTAACTCTGGAAGTTGAGTGCACACATTGGCAACCGTTCTGTTAGACAGCTGCGTTTTGGTTTTAGAAGCAGATATTTCCCTGTGCTTACTGCTGTTTCTTCCCTATGCCGGTAATGGGCTGTAAACGCCTGTTTTGGGACTCTGCAGAGGAAGTGTTTGCAGACTGCTGAATCCACACACGGGTTTAACTCTGGAAGTTGAGTGCACACATTGACAACCGTTCTGTTATATAGCTGCATTTTGGATTTAGAAGCAGATATTTCCCTGTGCTTACTGCTGTTTCTTCCATATGCGGGTAATGGGCTGAAAACGCCTGTTTTGGGACTCTGCAGAGAAAGTGTTTGCAGACTGCTGAATCCACACACGGGTTTACCTCTGGAAGTTGAGCGCACACAATGACAACCGTTCTGTTAGAGAGCTGCGTTTTGGATTTAGAAGCAGATATTTCCCTGTGCTTACTGCTGTTCCTTCCATATGCCGGTAACGGGCTGAAAACGCCTGTTTTGGGAATCTGCAGAGAAGGTGTTTGCAGACTGCTGAATCCACACACGGGTTTAACTCTGAAAGTTGAGTGCACACATTGACAACCGTTCTGTTAGATAGCTGCGTTTTGGATTTAGAAGCAGATATTTCCCTGTGCTTACTGCAGTTTCTTCCATATGCCGGTAATGGGCTGAAAACGCCTGTTTTGGGACTCTGCAGAGAAAGTGTTTGCAGACTGCTGAATCCACACACCGGTTTAACTCTGGAAGTTGAGTGCACACATTGACAACCCTTCTGTTAGATAGCTGCGTTTTGGATTTAGAAGCAGATATTTCCCTGTGCTTACTGCTGTTTCTTCCATATGCCGGTAATGGGCTGAAAACGTCTGTTTTGGGACTCTGCAGAGAAAGTGTTTGCAGACTGCTGAATCCACACACGGGTTTAACTCTGGAAGTTGAGTGCACACATTGACAACCGTTCTGTTAGATAGCTGCGCTTTGGATTTAGAAGCAGATATTTCCCTGTCCTTACTGCAGTTTCTTTCATATGCCGGTAATGGGTTGAAAACGCCTGTTTTGGGACTCTGCAGAGAAAGTATTTGCAGACTGCTGAATCCACACACGTGTTTAACTCTGGAAGTTGAGTGCACACATTGACAACCGTTCTGTTAGATAGCTGCGTTTTGGATTTAGAAGCAGATATTTCCCTGTGCTTACTGCTGTTTCTTCCATATGCCGGTAATAGGCTGAAAACGCCTGTTTTGGGACTCTGCAGAGAAGGTGTTTGCAGACTGCTGAATCCACACACGGGTTTAACTCTGGAAGTTGAGTGCACACATTGACAACCGTTCTGTTAGATAGCTGTGTTTTGGATTTAGAATCAGATATTTCCCTGTGCTTACTGCTGTTTCTTCCATATGCCGGTAATGGGCTGAAAACGCCTGTTTTGGGACTCTGCAGAGAAAGTGTTTGCAGACTGCTGAATCCACACACGGGTTTAACTCTGGAAGTTGAGTGCACACATTGACAACCGTTCTGTTAGATAGCTGCATTTTGGATTTAGAAGCAGATATTTCCCTGTGCTTACTGCTGTTTCTTCCATATGCGGGTAATGGGCTGAAAACGCCTGTTTTGGGACTCTGCAGAGAAAGTGTTTGCAGACTGCTGAATCCACACACGGGTTTAACTCTGGAAGTTGAGTGCACACAATGACAACCGTTCTGTTAGATAGCTGCGTTTTGTATTTAGAAGGAGATATTTCCCTGTGCTTACTGCTGTTCCTTTCATATGCCGGTAACGGGCTGAAAACGCCTGTTTTGGGACTCTGCAGAGAAAGTGTTTCCAGACTGCTGAATCCACACACGGGTTTAACTCTGGAAGTTGAGTGCACACATTGACAACCGTTCTGTTAGATAGCTGCGTTTTGGATTTAGAAGCAGATATTTCCCTGTGCTTACTGCAGTTTCTTCCATATGCCGGTAATGGGCTGAAAACGCCTGTTTTGGGACTCTGCAGAGAAAGTGTTTGCAGACTGCTGAATCCACACACGGGTTTAACTCTGGAAGTTGAGTGCACACATTGACAACCCTTCTGTTAGATAGCTGCGTTTTGGATTTAGAAGCAGATATTTCCCTGTGCTTACTGCTGTTTCTTCCATATGCCGGTAATGGGCTGAAAACGCCTGTTTTGGGACTCTGCAGAGAAAGTGTTTGCAGACTGCTGAATCCACACACGGGTTTAACTCTGGAAGTTGAGTGCACACATTGACAACCGTTCTGTTAGATAGCTGCGTTTTGGATTTAAAAGCAGATATTTCCCTGTCCTTACTGCAGTTTCTTTCATATGCCGGTAATGGGTTGAAAACGCCTGTTTTGGGACTCTGCAGAGAAAGTATCTGCAGACTGCTGAATCCACACACGGGTTTAACTCTGGAAGTTGAGTGCACACATTGACAACCGTTCTGTTAGATAGCTGCGTTTTGGATTTAGAAGCAGATATTTCCCTGTGCTTACTGCTGTTTCTTCCATATGCCGGTAATAGGCTGAAAACGCCTGTTTTGGGACTCTGCAGAGAAGGTGTTTGCAGACTGCTGAATCCACACACGGGTTTAACTCTGGCAGTTGAGTGCACACATTGACAACCGTTCTGTTAGATAGCTGAGTTTTGGATTTAGAAGCAGATATTTCTCTGTGCTTACTACTGTTTCTTCCAAATGCCCGTAACGGGCTGAAAACGCCTGTTTTGGGACTCTGCAGAGAAAGTGTTTGCTGACTGCTGAATCCACACACGGGTTTAACTCTGGAAGTTGAGTGCACACATTGACAACCGTTCCGTTAGATAGCTGCGTTTTGGATTTAGAAGCAGATGTTTCCCTGTGCTTACTGCTGTTTCTTCCATATGCCGGTAACGGGCTGAAAACGCCTGTTTGGGGACTCTGCAGAGAAAGTGTTTGCAGACTGCTGAATCCACACACGGGTTAACTCTGGAAGTTGAGTGCACACATTGACAACCGTTCCATTAGATAGCTGCGTTTTGGATTTAGAAGCAGATATTTCCCTGTGCTTACTGCTGTTTCTTCCATATGCCGGTAACGGGCTGAAAACCCCTGTTATGGGACTCTGCAGAGAAAGTGTTTGCAGACTGCTGAATCCACACACGGGTTTAACTCTGGAAGTTGAGTGCACACATTGACAACCGTTCTGTTAGATAGCTGCGTTTTGGATTTAGAAGCAGATATTTCCCTGTGCTTACTGCTCTTTCTTCCATATGCCGGTAATGGGATGAAAACGCCTGTTTTGTGAATCTGCAGAGAAAGTGTTTGCAGACTGCTGAATCCACACACGGGTTTAACTCTGGAAGTTGAGTGCACACATTGACAACCGTTCTATTATATAGCTGCGTTTTGGATTTAGAAGCAGATATTTCCCTGTGCTTACTGCTGTTTCTTCCATATGCCGGTAATGGGCTGAAAACGCCTGTTTTGGGACTCTGCAGAGAAAGAGTTTGCAGACTGCTGAATCCACACATGGGTTTAACTCTGGAAGTTGAGTGCACACATTGACAACCGTTCTGTTAGATAGCTGCGTTTTGGATTTAGAAGCAGATATTTCCCTGTGCTTACTGCTGTTTCTTCCGTATGCCGATAATGGGCTGAAAACGCCTGTTTTGGGACTCTGCAGAGAAAGTGTTTGCAGACTGCTGAATCCACACACGGGTTTAACTCTGAAACTTGAGTGCACACATTGGCAACCGTTCTGTTAGATAGCTGCGTTTTGGAATTAGAAGAAGATATTTCCCTGTGCTTACTGCTGTTTCTTCCATATGCCAGTAATGGGCTGAAAACGCCAGTTTTGGGACTCTGCAGAGAAAGTGTTTGCAGACTGCTGAATCCACACACGGGTTTAACTCTGGAAGTTGAGTGCACACATTGACAACCGTTCTGTTAGATAGCTGCATTTTGGATTTAGAAGCAGATATTTCCCTGTGCTTACTGCTGTTTCTTCCATATGCGGGTAATGGGCTGAAAACGCCTGTTTTGGGACTCTGCAGAGAAAGTGTTTGCAGACTGCTGAATCCACACACGGCTTTAACTCTGGAAGTTGAGTGCACACAATGACAACCGTTCTGTTAGATAGCTGCGTTTTGTATTTAGAAGCAGATATTTCCCTGTGCTTACTGCTGTTCCTTCCATATGACGGTAACGGGCTGAAAACGCCTGTTTTGGGAATCTGCAGAGATAGTGTTTGCAGACTGCTGAATCCACACACGGGTTTAACTCTGGAAGTTGAGTGCACACATTGACAACCGTTCTGTTAGATAGTTGCGTTTTGGATTTAGAAGCAGATATTTCCCTGTGCTTACTGCAGTTTCTTCCATATGCCGGTAATGGGCTGAAAACGCCTGTTTTGGGACTCTGCAGAGAAAGTGTTTGCAGACTGCTGAATCCACACACGGGTTTAACTCTGGAAGTTGAGTGCACACATTGACAACCGTTCTGTTAGATAGCTGCGTTTTGGATTTAGAAGCAGATATTTCCCTGTGCTTACTGCTGTTTCTTCCATATGCCGGTAATGGGCTGAAAACGCCTGTTTTCGGACTCTGCAGAGAAAGTGTTTGCAGACTGCTGAATCCACACACGGGTTTAACTCTGGAAGTTGAGTGCAAACATTGACAACCGTTCTGTTAGATAACTGCGTTTTGGAATTAGAAGCAGATAGTTTCCTGTGCTTACTGCTGTTTCCTCCATAAGCTGGTAATGGGCTGAAAACGCCTGTTTTGGGACTCTGCAGAGAAGGTGTTTGCAGACTGCTTAATCCTCACACGGGTTTAACTCTGGAAGTTGAGTGCACACATTGACAACCGTTCTATTATATAGCTGCGTTTTGGATTTAGAAGCAGATATTTCCCTGTGCTTACTGCTGTTTCTTCCATATGCCGGTAATGGGCTGAAAACGCCTGTTTTGGGACTCTGCAGAGAAAGTTTTGCGGACTGCTGAATCCACACACGGGTTTAACTCTGGAAATTGAGTGCACACATTGGCAACCGTTCTGTTAGATAGCTGCGTTTTGGATTTAGAAGCAGATATTTCCCTGTGCTTACTGCTGTTTCTTCCAAATGCCAGTAACGGGCTGAAAACGCCTGTTTTGGGACTCTGCAGAGAAAGTGTTTGCAGACTGCTGAATCCACACACGGGTTTAACTCTGGAAGTTGAGTGCACACATTGACAACCATTCCGTTAGTTAGCTGCGTTTTGGATTTAGAAGCAGATGTTTCCCTGTGCTTACTGCTGTTTCTTCCATATGCCGGTAACGGGCTGAAAACGCCTGTTTGGGGACTCTGCAGAGAAAGTGTTTGCAGACTGCTGAATCCACACACGGGTTAACTCTGAAAGTTGAGTGCACACATTGACAACCGTTCCGTTAGATAGCTGCGTTTTGGATTTAGAAGCAGATATTTCCCTGTGCTTACTGCTGTTTCTTCCATATGCCGGTAACGGGCTGAAAACGCCTGTTTTAGGACTCTGCAGAGAAAGTGTTTGCAGACTGCTGAATCCACACACGGGTTTAACTCTGGAAGTTGAGCTCACACATTGACAACCGTTCTGTTAGATAACTGTGTTTTGGTTTTAGAAGCAGATGTTTCCCTGTGCTTACTGCTGTTTCTTCCATATGCCGGTAACGGGCTGAAAACGCCTGTTTTGGGACTCTGCAGAGAAAGTGTTTGCAGACTGCTGAATCCACACACGGGTTTAACTCTGGAAGTTGAGTGCACACATTGACAACCGTTCTGTTAGATAGCTGCGTTTTGGATTTAGAAGCAGATGTTTCCCTGTGCTTACTGCTGTTTCTTCCATATGCCGGTAATGGGATGAAAACGCCTGTTTTCGGACTCTGCAGAGAAAGTGTTTGCAGACTGCTGAATCCACACACGGGTTTAACTCTGGAAGTTGAGTGCAGACATTGACAACCGTTCTGTTAGAAAACTGCGTTTTGGAATTAGAAGCAGATAGTTTCCTGTGCTTACTGCTGTTTCCTCCATAAGCTGGTAATGGGCTGAAAACGCCTGTTTTGGGACTCTGCAGAGAAGGTGTTTGCAGACTGCTTAATCCACACACGGGTTTAACTCTGGAAGTTGAGTGCACACATTGACAACCGTTCTGTTAGAAAACTGCGTTTTGGAATTAGAAGCAGATAGTTTCCTGTGCTTACTGCTGTTTCTTCCATATGCCGATAATGGGCTGAAAACGCCTGTTTTGGGACTCTGCAGAGAAAGTGTTTGCAGACTGCTGAATCCACACACGGGTTTAACTCTGGAAGTTGAGTGCACACATTGACAACCGTTCTGTTAGATAGCTGCGTTTTGGATTTAGAAGCAGATATTTCCCTGTCCTTACTGCTGTTTCTTCCATATGCCGGTAATGGGCCGAAAACACCTGTTTTGGAACTCTGCAGAGAAAGTGTTTGCAGACTGCTGAATCCACCCACGGGATTAACTCTGCAAGTTGAGTGCACACATTGGCAACCGTTCTGTTAGATAGCTGCGTTTTGGTTTTAGAAGCAGATATTTCCCTGTGCTTACTGCTGTTTCTTCCCTATGCCGGTAATGGGCTGTAAACGCCTGTTTTGGGACTCTGCAGAGAAAGTGTTTGCAGACTGCTGAATCCACACACGGGTTTAACTCTGGAAGTTGAGTGTACACATTGACAACCGTTCTGTTAGATAGCTGCGTTTTGGATTTAGAAGCAGATATTTCCCTGTGCTTACTGCTCTTTCTTCCATATGCCGGTAATGGGATGAAAACGCCTGTTTTGTGAATCTGCAGAGAAAGTGTTTGCAGACTGCTGAATCCACACACGGGTTTAACTCTGGAAGTTGAGTGCACACATTGACAACCGTTCTATTATATAGCTGCGTTTTGGATTTAGAAGCAGATATTTCCCTGTGCTTACTGCTGTTTCTTCCATATGCCGGTAATGGGCTGAAAACGCCTATTTTGGGACTCTGCAGAGAAAGAGTTTGCAGACTGCTGAATCCACACATTGGTTTAACTCTGGAAGTTGAGTGCACACATTGACAACCGTTCTGTTAGATAGCTGCGTTTTGGATTTAGAAGCAGATATTTCCCTGTGCTTACTGCTGTTTCTTCCATATGCCGATAATGGGCTGAAAACGCCTGTTTTGGGACTCTGCAGAGAAAGTGTTTGCAGACTGCTGAATCCACACACGGGTTTAACTCTGAAAGTTGAGTGCACACATTGGCAACCGTTCTGTTAGATAGCTGCGTTTTGGAATTAGAAGAAGATATTTCCCTGTGCTTACTGCTGTTTCTTCCATATGCCAGTAATGGGCTGAAAACGCCAGTTTTGGGACTCTGCAGAGAAAGTGTTTGCAGACTGCTGAATCCACACACGGGTTTAACTCTGGAAGTTGAGTGCACACATTGACAACCGTTCTGTTAGATAGCTGCATTTTGGATTTAGAAGCAGATATTTCCCTGTGCTTACTGCTGTTTCTTCCATATGCGGGTAATGGGCTGAAAACGCCTGTTTTGGGGCTCTGCAGAGAAAGTGTTTGCAGACTGCTGAATCCACACACGGCTTTAACTCTGGAAGTTGAGTGCACACAATGACAACCGTTCTGTTAGATAGCTGCGTTTTGTATTTAGAAGCAGATATTTCCCTGTGCTTACTGCTGTTCCTTCCATATGACGGTAACGGGCTGAAAACGCCTGTTTTGGGAATCTGCAGAGAAAGTGTTTGCAGACTGCTGAATCCACACACGGGTTTAACTCTGGAAGTTGAGTGCACACATTGACAACCGTTCTGTTAGATAGCTGCGTTTTGGATTTAGAAGCAGATATTTCCCTGTGCTTACTGCAGTTTCTTCCATATGCCGGTAATGGGCTGAAAACGCCTGTTTTGGGACTCTGCAGAGAAAGTGTTTGCAGACTGCTGAATCCACACACGGGTTTAACTCTGGAAGTTGAGTGCAAACATTGACAACTGTTCTTTTAGATAACTGCGTTTTGGAATTAGAAGCAGATAGTTTCCTGTGCTTACTGCTGTTTCTTCCATAAGCTGGTAATGGGCTGAAAACGCCTGTTTTGGGACTCTGCAGAGAAGGTGTTTGCAGACTGCTTAATCCACAGACGGGTTTAACTCTGGAAGTTGAGTGCACACATTGGCAACCGTTCTGTTAGATAGCTGCGTTTTGTATTTAGAAGCAGATATTTCCCTGTGCTTACTGCTGTTTCTTCCATATGCCGGTAATGGGCTGAAAACGCCTGTTTTGGAACTCTGCAGAGAAAGTGTTTGCAGACTGCTGAATCCACACACGGGTTTAACTCTGGAAGTTGAGTGCACACATTGGCAACCGTTCTGTTAGATAGCTGCGTTTTGGTTTTAGAAGCAGATATTTCCCTGTGCTTACTGCTGTTTCTTCCCTATGCCGGTAATGGGCCGTAAACGCCTGTTTTGGGACTCTGCAGAGAAAGTGTTTGCAGACTGCTGAATCCACACACGGGTTTAACTCTGGAAGTTGAGTGCACACATTGACAACCGTTCTGTTAGATAGCTGCGTTTTGGATTTAGAAGCAGATATTTCCCTGTGCTTACTGCTCTTTCTTCCATATGCCGGTAATGGGCTGAAAACGCCTGTTTTGGGACTCTGCAGAGAAAGTGTCTGCAGACTGCTGAATCCACACACGGGTTTAACACTGGAAGTTGAGTGCACACATTGACAACCGTTCTATTATATAGCTGCGTTTTGGATTTAGAAGCAGATATTTCCCTGTGCTTACTGCTGTTTCTTCCATATGCCGGTAATGGGCTGAAAACGCCTGTTTTGGGACTCTGCAGAGAAAGAGTTTGCAGACTGCTGAATCCACAAACGGGTTTAACTCTGGAAGTTGAGTGCACACATTGACAACCGTTCTGTTAGATAGCTGCGTTTTGGATTTAGAAGCAGATATTTCCCTGTGCTTACTGCTGTTTCTTCCATATGCCAGTAATGGGCTGAAAACGCCAGTTTTGGGACTCTGCAGAGAAAGTGTTTGCAGACTGCTGAATCCACACACGGGTTTAACTCTGGAAGTTGAGTGCACACAGTGACAACCGTTCTGTTAGATAGCTGCATTTTGGATTTAGAAGCAGATATTTCCCTGTGCTTACTGCTGTTTTTTCCATATGCGGGTAATGGACTGAAAACGCCTGTTTTGGGACTCTGCAGAGAAAGTGTTTGCAGACTGCTGAATCCACACACGGCTTTAACTCTGGAAGTTGAGTGCACACATTGACAACCGTTCTGTTAGATAGCTGCGTTTTGTATTTAGAAGCAGATATTTCCCTGTGCTTACTGCTGTTCCTTCCATATGACGGTAACGGGCTGAAAACGCCTGTTTTGGGAATCTGCAGAGAAAGTGTTTGCAGACTGCTGAATCCACACACGGGTTTAACTCTGGAAGTTGAGTGCACACATTGACAACCGTTCTGTTAGATAGCTGCGTTTTGGATTTAGAAGCAGATATTTCCCTGTGCTTACTGCAGTTTCTTCCATATGCCGGTAATGGGCTGAAAACGCCTGTTTTGGGACTCTGCAGAGAAAGTGTTTGCAGACTGCTGAATCCACACACGGGTTTAACTCTGGAAGTTGAGTGCACACATTGACAACCCTTCTGTTAGATAGCTGCGTTTTGGATTTAGAAGCAGATATTTCCCTGTGCTTACTGCTGTTTCTTCCATATGCCGGTAATGGGCTGAAAACGCCTGTTTTGGGACTCTGCAGAGAAAGTGTTTGCAGACTGCTGAATCCACACACGGCTTTAACTCTGGAAGTTGAGTGCACACATTGACAACCGTTCTGTTAGATAGCTGCGTTTTGGATTTAGAAGCAGATATTTCCCTGTGCTTACTGCAGTTTCTTTCATATGCCGGTAATGGGTTGAAAACGCCTGTTTTAGGACTCTGCAGAGAAAGTATTTGCAGACTGCTGAATCCACACACGGGTTTAACTCTGGAAGTTGACTGCACACATTGACAACCGTTCTGTTAGATAGCTGCGTTTTGGATTTAGAAGCTGATATTTCCCTGTGCTTACTGCTGTTTCTTCCATATGCCGGTAATAGGCTGAAAACGCCTGTTTTGGGACTCTGCACAGAAATTGTTTGCAGACTGCTGAATCCACACACGGGTTTAACTCTGGAAGTTGAGTGCACACATTGACAACCGTTCTTTTAGATAGCTGCGTTTTGGATTTGGAAGCCGACATTTCACTGTGCTTACTGCTGTTTCTTCCATATGCCGGTAATGGGCTGAAAACGCCTGTTTTGGGACTCTGCAGAGAAAGTGTTTGCAGACTGCTGAATCCACACACGGGTTTAACTCTGGAAGTTGAGCGCACACATTGACAACCGTTCTGTTAGATAACTGTGTTTTGGTTTTAGAAGCAGATGTTTCCCTCTGCTTACTGCTGTTTCTTCCATATGCCGGTAACGGGCTGAAAACGCCTGTTTTGGGACTCTGCAGAGAAAGTGTTTGCAGACTGCTGAATCCACACACGGGTTTAACTCTGGAAGTTGAGTGCACACATTGACAACCGTTCTGTTAGATAGCTGCGTTTTGGATTTAGAAGCAGATGTTTCCCTGTGCTTACTGCTGTTTCTTCCATATGCCGGTAATGGGATGAAAACGCCTGTTTTCGGACTCTGCAGAGAAAGTGTTTGCAGACTGCTGAATCCACACACGGGTTTAACTCTGGAAGTTGAGTGCAAACATTGACAACCGTTCTGTTAGATAACTGCGTTTTGGAATAAGAAGCAGATAGTTTCCTGTGCTTACTGCTGTTTCCTCCATAAGCTGGTAATGGGCTGAAAACGCCTGTTTTGGGACTCTGCAGAGAAGGTGTTTGCAGACTGCTTAATCCACACACGGGTTTAACTCTGGAAGTTGATTGCACACATTGACAACCGTTCTGTTAGATAGCTGCGTTTTGGATTTAGAAGCAGATATTTCCCTGTGCTTACTGCTGTTTGTTCCATATGCCGGTAATGGGCTGAAAACGCCTGTTTTGTAACTCTGCAGAGAAAGTGTTTGCAGACTGCTGAATCCACCCACGGGTTTAACTCTGGAAGTTGAGTGCACACATTGGCAACCGTTCTGTTAGATAGCTGCGTTTTAGTTTTAGAAGAAGATATTTCCCTGTGCTTACTGCTGTTTCTTCCCTATGCCGGTAATGGGCTGTAAACGCTTGTTTTGGGACTCTGCAGAGAAAGTGTTTGCAGACTGCTAAATCCACACACGGGTTTAACTCTGGAAGTTGAGTGCACACATTGACAACCGTTCTGTTAGATAGCTGCGTTTTGGATTTAGAAGCAGATATTTCCCTGTGTTTACTGCTGTTTCTTCCATATGCCCTTACTGTAATGAAAACGCCTGTTTTGTGAATCTGCAGAGAAAGTGTTTGCAGACTGCTGAATCCACACACGGGTTTAACTCTGGAAGTTGAGTGCACACATTGACAACCGTTCTATTATATAGCTGCGTTATGGATTTAGAAGCAGATATTTCCCTGTGCTTACTGCTGTTTCTTCCATATGCCGGTAATGGGCTGAAAACGCCTGTTTTGGGACTCTGCAGAGAAAGTTTTGCGGACTGCTGAATCAACACACGGGTTTAACTCTGGAAGTTGAGTGCACGCATTGACAACCATTCTGTTAGAAAGCTGCGTTTTGGATTTAGAAGCAGATATTTCCCTGTGCTTACTGCTGTTTCTTCCAAATGCCAGTAACGGGCTGAAAACGCCTGTTTTGGGACTCTGCAGAGAAAGTGTTTGCAGACTGCTGAATCCACACACGGGTTTAACTCTGGAAGTTGAGTGCACACATTGACAACCGTTCCGTTAGATAGCTGCGTTTTGGATTTAGAAGCAGATGTTTCCCTGTGCTTACTGCTGTTTCTTCCATATGCCGGTAACGGGCTGAAAATGCCTATTTGGGGACTCTGCAGAGAAAGTTTTGCAGACTGCTGAATCCACACACGGGTTAACTCTGGAAGTTGAGTGCACACATTGACAACCGTTCCTTTAGATAGCTGCGTTTTGGATTTAGAAGCAGATATTTCCCTGTGCTTACTGCTGTTTCTTCCATATGCCGGTAACGGGCTGAAAACGCCTGTTTTGGGACTCTGCAGAGAAAGTGTTTGCAGACTGCTGAATCCACACACGGGCTTAACTCTGGAAGTTGAGTGCACACATTGACAACCGTTCTGTTAGATAGCTGCGTTTTGGATTTAGAAGCAGATGTTTCCCTGTGCTTACTGCTGTTTCTTCCATATGCCGGTAATGGGCTGAAAACGCCTGTTTTCGGACTCTGCAGAGAAAGTGTTTGCAGACTGCTGAATCCACACACGGGTTTAACTCTGGAAGTTGAGTGCAAACATTGACAACTGTTCTTTTTAGATAACTGCGTTTTGGAATTAGAAGCAGATAGTTTCCTGTGCTTACTGCTGTTTCTTCCATAAGCTGGTAATGGGCTGAAAACGCCTGTTTTGGGACTCTGCAGAGAAGGTGTTTGCAGACTGCTTAATCCACACACGGGTTTAACTCTGGAAGTTGAGTGCACACATTGACAACCGTTCTGTTAGATAGCTGCGTTTTGGATTTAGAAGCAGATATTTCCCTGTGCTTACTGCTGTTTCTTCCCTATGCCGGTAATGGGCTGTAAACGCCTGTTTTGGGACTCTGCAGAGAAAGTGTTTGCAGACTGCTGAATCCACACACGGGTTTAACTCTGGAAGTTGAGTGCACACATTGACAACCGTTCTGTTAGATAGCTGCGTTTTGGATTTAGAAGCAGATATTTCCCTGTGCTTACTGCCCTTTCTTCCATATGCCGGTAATGGGATGGAAACGCCTGTTTTGTGATTCTGCAGAGAAAGTGTTTGCAGACTGCTGAATCCACACACGGGTTTAACACTGGAAGTTGAGTGCACACATTGACAACCGTTCTATTATATAGCTGCGTTTTGGATTTAGAAGCAGATATTTCCCTGTGCTTACTGCTGTTTCTTCCATATGCCGGTAATGGGCTGAAAACGCCTGTTTTGGGACTCTGCAGAGAAAGAGTTTGCAGACTGCTGAATCCACACACGGGTTTAACTCTGGAAGTTGAGTGCACACATTGACAACCGTTCTGTTAGATAGCTGCGTTTTGCATTTAGAAGCAGATATTTCCCTGTGCTTACTGCTGTTTCTTCCATATGCCGATAATGGGCTGAAAACGCCTGTTTTGGGACTCTGCAGAGAAAGTGTTTGCAGACTGCTGAATCCACACACGGGTTTAACTCTGGAAGTTGAGTGCACACATTGACAACCGTTCTGTTAGATAGCTGCGTTTTGGAATTAGAAGAAGATATTTCCCTGTGCTTACTGCTGTTTCTTCCATATGACAGTAATGGGCTGAAAACGCCAGTTTTGGGACTCTGCAGAGAAAGTGTTTGCAGACTGCTGAATCCACACACGGGTTTAACTCTGGAAGTTGAGTGCACACAGTGACAACCGTTCTGTTAGATAGCTGCATTTTGGATTTAGAAGCAGATATTTCCCTGTGCTTACTGCTGTTTCCTCCATATGCGGGTATTGGGCTGAAAACGCCTGTTTTGGGACTCTGCAGAGAAAGTGTTTGCAGACTGCTGAATCCACACACGGGTTTAACTCTGGAAGTTGAGTGCACACAATGACAACCGTTCTGTTAGATAGCTGTGTTTTGTATTTAGAAGCAGATATTTCCCTGTGCTTACTGCTGTTCCTTCCATATGACGGTAACGGGCTGAAAACGCCTGTTTTGGGAATCTGCAGAGAAAGTGTTTGCAGACTGCTGAATCCACACACGGGTTTAACTCAGGAAGTTGAGTGCACACATTGACAACCGTTCTGTTAGATAGCTGCGTTTTGGAATTAGAAGAAGATATTTCCCTGTGCTTACTGCTGTTTCTTCCATATGCCAGTAATGGGCTGAAAACGCCAGTTTTGGGACTCTGCAGAGAAAGTGTTTGCAGACTGCTGAATCCACACACGGGTTTAACTCTGGAAGTTGAGTGCACACATTGACAGCCGTTCTGTTAGATAGCTGCATTTTGGATTTAGAAGCAGATATTTCCCTGTGCTTACTGCTGTTTCTTCCATATGCGGATAACGGGCTGAAAACGCCTGTTTTGGGACTCTGCAGAGAAAGTGTTTGCAGACTGCTGAATCCACACACGGCTTTAACTCTGGAAGTTGAGTGCACACAATGACAACCGTTCTGTTAGATAGCTGCGTTTTGTATTTAGAAGCAGATATATCCCTGTGCTTACTGCTGTTCCTTCCATATGCCGGTAACGGGCTGAAAACGCCTGTTTTGGGAATCTGCAGAGAAAGTGTTTGCAGACTGCTGAATACACACACGGGTTTAACTCTGGAAGTTGAGTGCACACATTGACAACCGTTCTGTTAGATACCTGCGTTTTGGATTTAGAAGCAGATATTTACCAGTGCTTACTGCAGTTTCTTCCATATGCCGGTAATGGGCTGAAAACGCCTGTTTTGGGACTCTGCAGAGAAAGTGTTTGCAGACTGCTGAATCCACACACGGGTTTATCTCTGGAAGTTGAGTGCACACATTGACAACCCTTCTGTTAGATAGCTGCGTTTTGGATTTAGAAGCAGATATTTCCCTGTGCTTACTGCTGTTTCTTCCATATGCCGGTAATGGGCTGAAAACGCCTGTTTTGGGAATCTGCAGAGAAAGTGTTTGCAGACTGCTGAATCCACACACGGGTTTAACTCTGGAAGTTGAGTGCACACATTGACAACCGTTCTGTTAGATAACTGCGTTTTGGTTTTAGAAGCAGATTTTTCCCTGTGCTTCCTGCTGTTTCTTCCATATGCCGGTAATGGGCTGAAAACGCCTGTATTGGGACTATGCAGAGAAAGTGTTTGCAGACTGCTGAATCCACACTCGGGTTTAACTCTGGAAGCTGAGTGCACACATTGACAACCGTTCTGTTAGATAGCTGCGTTTTGGATTTAGAAGCAGATATTTTCCTGTGCTTACTGCTGGTCCTTCCATATGCCGGTAAAGGGCTGAAAACGCCTGTTTTGGGACTCTGCAGAGAAAGTGTTTGCAGACTGCTGAATAAACACACGGGTTTAACTCTGGAAGTTGAGTGCACACATTGACAACCGTTCTGTTAGATAACTGCGTTTTGGATATAGAAGCAGATAGTTCCCTGTGCTTACTGCTGTTTCTTCCATATGCTGGTAATGGCCTGAAAACACCTGTTTTGGAACTCTGCAGAGAAGGTGTTTGCAGACTGCTGAATCCACACACGGGTTTAACTCTGGAAGTTGAGTGCACACATTGACAACCGTTCTGTTAGATACCTGCGTTTTGGATTTAGAAGCAGATATTTCCCTGTGCTTACTGCTGTTTCTTCCATATGCCGGTAATGGGCTGAAAACGCCTGCTTTGGGACTCTGCCGAGAAAGTTTTGCGGACTGCTGAATCCACACACGGGTTTAACTCTGGAAGTTGAGTGCACACATTGACAACCGTTCTGTTAGATAACTGCGTTTTGGATTTAGAAGCAGATATTTCCCTGTGCTTACTGCTGTTTCTTCCAAATGCCAGTAACGGGCTGAAAACGCCTGTTTTGGGACTCTGCAGAGAAAGTTTTGCGGACTGCTGAATCCACACACGGGTTTAACTCTGGAAGTTGAGTGCACACATTGACAACCGTTCTGTTAGATAGCTGCGTTTTGGATTTAGAAGCAGATGTTTCCCTGTGCTTACTGCTGTTTCTTCCATATGCCGGTAATGGGCTGAAAACGCCTGTTTTGGGAATCTGCAGAGAAAGTGTTTGCAGACTGCTGAATCCACACACGGGTTTAACTCTGGAAGTTGAGTGCACACATTGACAACCGTTCTGTTAGATAGCTGCGTTTTGGATTTAGAAGCAGATATTTCCCTGTGCTTACTGCAGTTTCTTCCATATGCCGGTAATGGGCTGAAAACGCCTGTTTTGGGACTCTGCAGAGAAAGTGTTTGCAGACTGCTGAATCCACACACGGGTTTAACTCTGGAAGTTGAGTGCACACATTGACAACCGTTCTGTTAGATAGCTGCGTTTTGGATTTAGAAGCAGATATTTCCCTGTGCTTACTGCTGTTTCTTCCATATGCCGGTAATGGGCTGAAAATGCCTGTTTTGGGACTCTGCAGAGAAAGTATTTGCAGACTGCTGAATCCACACACGGGTTTAACTCTGGAAGTTGAGTGCACACATTGACAACCGTTCTGTTAGATAGCTGCGTTTTGGATTTAGAAGCAGGTATTTCCCTGTGCTTACTGCAGTTTCTTTCATATGCCGGTAATGGGTTGAAAACGCCTGTTTTAGGACTCTGCAGAGAAAGTATTTGCAGACTGCTGAATCCACACACGGGTTTAACTCTGGAAGTTGACTGCACACATTGACAACCGTTCTGTTAGATAGCTGCGTTTTGGATTTAGAAGCTGATATTTCCCTGTGCTTACTGCTGTTTCTTCCATATGCCGGTAATAGGCTGAAAACGCCTGTTTTGGGACTCTGCACAGAAATTGTTTGCAGACTGCTGAATCCACACACGGGTTTAACTCTGGAAGTTGAGTGCACACATTGACAACCGTTCTTTTAGATAGCTGCGTTTTGGATTTGGAAGCCGACATTTCACTGTGCTTACTGCTGTTTCTTCCATATGCCGGTAATGGGCTGAAAACGCCTGTTTTGGGACTCTGCAGAGAAAGTGTTTGCAGACTGCTGAATCCACACACGGGTTTAACTCTGGAAGTTGAGTGCACACATTGACAACCATTCTGTTAGATAACTGTGTTTTGGTTTTAGAAGCAGATGTTTCCCTGTGCTTACTGCTGTTTCTTCCATATGCCGGTAACGGGCTGAAAACGCCTGTTTGGGACTCTGCAGAGAAAGTGTTTGCAGACTGCTGAATCCACACACGGGTTTAACTCTGGAAGTTGAGTGCACACATTGACAACCCTTCTGTTAGATAGCTGCGTTTTGGATTTAGAAGCAGATATTTCCCTGTGCTTACTGCTGTTTCTTCCATATGCCGGTAATGGGCTGAAAACGCCTGTTTTGGGACTCTGCAGAGAAAGTGTTTGCAGACTGCTGAATCCACACATGGCTTTAACTCTGGAAGTTGAGTGCACACATTGACAACCGTTCTGTTAGATAGCTGCGTTTTGGATTTAGAAGCAGATATTTCCCTGTGCTTACTGCAGTTTCTTTCATATGCCGGTAATGGGTTGAAAACGCCTGTTTTAGGACTCTGCAGAGAAAGTATTTGCAGACTGCTGAATCCACACACGGGTTTAACTCTGGAAGTTGACTGCACACATTGACAACCGTTCTGTTAGATAGCTGCGTTTTGGATTTAGAAGCTGATATTTCCCTGTGCTTACTGCTGTTTCTTCCATATGCCGGTAATAGGCTGAAAACGCCTGTTTTGGGACTCTGCACAGAAATTGTTTGCAGACTGCTGAATCCACACACGGGTTTAACTCTGGAAGTTGAGTGCACACATAGACAACCGTTCTTTTAGATAGCTGCGTTTTGGATTTGGAAGCCGACATTTCACTGTGCTTACTGCTGTTTCTTCCATATGCCGGTAATGGGCTGAAAACGCCTGTTTTGGGACTCTGCAGAGAAAGTGTTTGCAGACTGCTGAATCCACACACGGGTTTAACTCTGGAAGTTGAGTGCACACATTGACAGCCGTTCTGTTAGATAACTGTGTTTTGGTTTTAGAAGCAGATGTTTCCCTGTGCTTACTGCTGTTTCTTCCATATGCCGGTAACGGGCTGAAAACGCCTGTTTGGGGACTCTGCAGAGAAAGTGTTTGCGGACTGCTGAATCCACACACGGGTTAACTCTGGAAGTTGAGTGCACACATTGACAACCGTTCCGTTAGATAGCTGCGTTTTGGATTTAGAAGCAGATATTTCCCTGTGCTTACTGCTGTTTCTTCCATATGCCGGTAACGGGCTGAAAACGCCTGTTTTGGGACTCTGCAGAGAAAGTGTTTGCAGACTGCTGAATCCACACACGGGTTTAACTCTGGAAGTTGAGTGCACACATTGACAACCGTTCTGTTAGATAGCTGCGTTTTGGATTTAGAAGCAGATGTTTCCCTGTGCTTACTGCTGTTTCTTCCATATGCCGGTAATGGGCTGAAAACGCCTGTTTTGGGACTCTGCAGAGAAAGTGTTTGCAGACTGCTGAATCCACACACGGGTTTAACTCTGGAAGTTGAGTGCACACATTGACAACCGTTCTGTTAGATAACTGCGTTTTGGAATTAGAAGCAGATAGTTTCCTGTGCTTACTGCTGTTTCTTCCATAAGCTGGTAATGGGCTGAAAACGCCTGTTTTGGGACTCTGCAGAGAAGGTGTTTGCAGACTGCTTAATCCACACACGGGTTTAACTCTGGAAGTTGAGTGCACACATTGACAACCGTTCTGTTAGATAGCTGCGTTTTGGATTTAGAAGCTGATATTTCCCTGTGCTTACTGCTGTTTGTTCCATATGCCGGTAATGGGCTGAAAACGCCTGTTTTGGAACTCTGCAGAGAAAGTGTTTGCAGACTGCTGAATCCACCCACGGGTTTAACTCTGGAAGTTGAGTGCACACATTGGCAACCGTTCTGTTAGATAGCTGCGTTTTGGTTTTAGAAGAAGATATTTCCCTGTGCTTACTGCTGTTTCTTCCCTATGCCGGTAATGGGCTGTAAACGCCTGTTTTGGGACTCTGCAGAGAAAGTGTTTGCAGACTGCTAAATCCACACACGGGTTTAACTCTGGAAGTTGAGTGCACACATTGACAACCGTTCTGTTAGATAGCTGCGTTTTGGATTTAGAAGCAGATATTTCCCTGTGCTTACTGCTCTTTCTTCCATATGCCGGTAATGGGATGAAAACGCCTGTTTTGTGAATCTGCAGAGAAAGTGTTTGCAGACTGCTGAATCCACACACGGGTTTAACTCTGGAAGTTGAGTGCACACATTGACAACCGTTCTATTATATAGCTGCGTTTTGGATTTAGAAGCAGATATTTCCCTGTGCTTACTGCTGTTTCTTCCATATGCCGGTAATGGGCTGAAAACGCCTGTTTTGGGACTCTGCAGAGAAAGTGTTTGCAGACTGCTGAATCCACACACGGGTTAACTCTGGAAGTTGAGTGCACACATTGCCAACCGTTCTGTTAGATAGCTGCGTTTTGGATTTAGAAGCAGATATTTCCCTGTGCTTACTGCTGTTTCTTCCATATGCCGGTAATGGGCTGAAAACGCCTGTTTTGGGAATCTGCAGAGAAAGTGTTTGCAGACTGCTGAATCCACACACGGGTTTAACTCTGGAAGTTGAGTGCACACATTGACAACCGTTCTGTTAGATAACTGCGTTTTGGTTTTAGAAGCAGATTTTTCCCTGTGCTTCCTGCTGTTTCTTCCATATGCCAGTAATGGGCTGAAAACGCCAGTTTTGGGACTCTGCAGAGAAAGTGTTTGCAGACTGCTGAATCCACACACGGGTTTAACTCTGGAAGTTGAGTGCACACATTGACAGCCGTTCTGTTAGATAGCTGCATTTTGGATTTAGAAGCAGATATTTCCCTGTGCTGACTGCTGTTTCTTCCATATGCGGATAACGGGCTGAAAACGCCTGTTTTGGGACTCTGCAGAGAAAGTGTTTGCAGACTGCTGAATCCACACACGGCTTTAACTCTGGAAGTTGAGTGCACACAATGACAACCGTTCTGTTAGATAGCTGCGTTTTGTATTTAGAAGCAGATATATCCCTGTGCTTACTGCTGTTCCTTCCATATGCCGGTAACGGGCTGAAAACGCCTGTTTTGGGAATCTGCAGAGAAAGTGTTTGCAGACTGCTGAATACACACACGGGTTTAACTCTGGAAGTTGAGTGCACACATTGACAACCGTTCTGTTAGATACCTGCGTTTTGGATTTAGAAGCAGATATTTACCAGTGCTTACTGCAGTTTCTTCCATATGCCGGTAATGGGCTGAAAACGCCTGTTTTGGGACTCTGCAGAGAAAGTGTTTGCAGACTGCTGAATCCACACACGGGTTTATCTCTGGAAGTTGAGTGCACACATTGACAACCCTTCTGTTAGATAGCTGCGTTTTGGATTTAGAAGCAGATATTTCCCTGTGCTTACTGCTGTTTCTTCCATATGCCGGTAATGGGCTGAAAACGCCTGTTTTGGGAATCTGCAGAGAAAGTGTTTGCAGACTGCTGAATCCACACACGGGTTTAACTCTGGAAGTTGAGTGCACACATTGACAACCGTTCTGTTAGATAACTGCGTTTTGGTTTTAGAAGCAGATTTTTCCCTGTGCTTCCTGCTGTTTCTTCCATATGCCGGTAATGGGCTGAAAACGCCTGTATTGGGACTATGCAGAGAAAGTGTTTGCAGACTGCTGAATCCACACTCGGGTTTAACTCTGGAAGCTGAGTGCACACATTGACAACCGTTCTGTTAGATAGCTGCGTTTTGGATTTAGAAGCAGATATTTTCCTGTGCTTACTGCTGGTCCTTCCATATGCCGGTAAAGGGCTGAAAACGCCTGTTTTGGGACTCTGCAGAGAAAGTGTTTGCAGACTGCTGAATAAACACACGGGTTTAACTCTGGAAGTTGAGTGCACACATTGACAACCGTTCTGTTAGATAGCTGCGTTTTGGATTTAGAAGCAGGTATTTCCCTGTGCTTACTGCAGTTTCTTTCATATGCCGGTAATGGGTTGAAAACGCCTGTTTTAGGACTCTGCAGAGAAAGTATTTGCAGACTGCTGAATCCACACACGGGTTTAACTCTGGAAGTTGACTGCACACATTGACAACCGTTCTGTTAGATAGCTGCGTTTTGGATTTAGAAGCTGATATTTCCCTGTGCTTACTGCTGTTTCTTCCATATGCCGGTAATAGGCTGAAAACGCCTGTTTTGGGACTCTGCACAGAAATTGTTTGCAGACTGCTGAATCCACACACGGGTTTAACTCTGGAAGTTGAGTGCACACATTGACAACCGTTCTTTTAGATAGCTGCGTTTTGGATTTGGAAGCCGACATTTCACTGTGCTTACTGCTGTTTCTTCCATATGCCGGTAATGGGCTGAAAACGCCTGTTTTGGGACTCTGCAGAGAAAGTGTTTGCAGACTGCTGAATCCACACACGGGTTTAACTCTGGAAGTTGAGTGCACACATTGACAACCATTCTGTTAGATAACTGTGTTTTGGTTTTAGAAGCAGATGTTTCCCTGTGCTTACTGCTGTTTCTTCCATATGCCGGTAACGGGCTGAAAACGCCTGTTTGGGACTCTGCAGAGAAAGTGTTTGCAGACTGCTGAATCCACACACGGGTTTAACTCTGGAAGTTGAGTGCACACATTGACAACCGTTCTGTTAGATAGCTGCGTTTTGGATTTAGAAGCAGATGTTTCCCTATGCTTCCTGCTGTTTCTTCCATATGCCGGTAATGGGCTGAAAACGCCTGTTTTCGGACTCTGCAGAGAAAGTGTTTGCAGACTGCTGAATCCACACACGGGTTTAACTCTGGAAGTTGAGTGCACACATTGACAACCGTTCTGTTAGATAACTGCGTTTTGGAATTAGAAGCAGATAGTTTCCTGTGCTTACTGCTGTTTCTTCCATAAGCTGGTAATGGGCTGAAAACGCCTGTTTTGGGACTCTGCAGAGAAGGTGTTTGCAGACTGCTTAATCCACACACGGGTTTAACTCTGGAAGTTGAGTGCACACATTGACAACCGTTCTGTTAGATAGCTGCGTTTTGGATTTAGAAGCAGATATTTCCCTGTGCTTACTGCGGTTTGCTCCATATGCCGGTAATGGGCTGAAAACGCCTGTTTTGGGACTCTGCAGAGAAAGTGTTTGCAGACTGCTGAATCCACCCACGGGTTTAACTCTGGAAGTTGAGTGCACACATTGGCAACCGTTCTGTTAGATAGCTGCGTTTTGGATTTAGAAGCAGATATTTCCCTGTGCTTACTGCTCTTTCTTCCATATGCCGGTAATGGGATGAAAACGCCTGTTTTGTGAATCTGCAGAGAAAGTGTTTGCAGACTGCTGAATCCACACACGGGTTTAACTCTGGAAGTTGAGTGCAAACATTGACAACCGTTCTATTATATAGCTGCTTTTTGGATTTAGAAGCTGATATTTCCCTGTGCTTACTGCTGTTTCTTCCATATGCCGGTAATGGGCTGAAAACGCCTGTTTTGGAACTTTGCAGAGAAAGTGTTTGCAGACTGCTGAATCCACACACGGGTTTAACTCTGGAAGTTGAGTGCACACATTGACAACCGTTCTGTTAGATAGCTGCGTTTTGGATTTAGAAGCAGATATTTCCCTGTGCTTACTGCTGTTTCTTCCATATGCCGATAACGGGCTGAAAACGACTGTTTTGGGACTCTGCAGAGAAAGTGTTTGCATACTGCTGAATCCACACACGGGTTTAACTCTGGAAGTTGAGTGCACACATTGACAACCATTCTGTTAGATAGCTGCGTTTTGGATTTAGAAGCAGATATTTCCCTGTGCTTACTGCTGTTTCTTCCATATGCCAGTAATGGGCTGAAAACGCCTGTTTTGGGACTCTGCAGAGAAAGTGTTCGCAGACTGCTGAATCCACACACGGGTTTAACTCTGGAAGTTGAGTGCACACATTGACAACCGTTCTGTTAGATAGCTGCGTTTTGGAATTAGAAGAAGATATTTCCCTGTGCTTACTGCTGTTTCTTCCATATGCCAGTAATGGGCTGAAAACGCCAGTTTTGGGACTCTGCAGAGAAAGTGTTTGCAGACTGCTGAATCCACACACGGGTTTAACTCTGGAAGTTGAGTGCACACATTGACAACCGTTCTGTTAGATAGCTGCATTTTGGATTTAGAAGCAGATATTTCCCTGTGCTTACTGCTGTTTCTTCCATATGCGGGTAACGGGCTGAAAACGCCTGTTTTGGGACTCTGCAGAGAAAGTGTTTGCAGACTGCTGAATCCACACACAGCTTTAACTCTGGAAGTTGAGTGCACACAATGACAACCGCTCTGTTAGATAGCTGCGTTTTGTATTTAGAAGCAGATATTTCCCTGTGCTTACTGCTGTTCCTTCCATATGCCGGTAACGGGCTGAAAACGCCTGTTTTGGGAATCTGCAAAGAAAGTGTTTGCAGACTGCTGAATCCACACACGGGTTTAACTCTGGAAGTTGAGTGCACACATTGACAACCGTTCTGTTAGATAGCTGCGTTTTGGATTTAGAAGCAGATATTTACCAGTGCTTACTGCAGTTTCTTCCATATGCCGGTAATGGGCTGAAAACGCCTGTTTTGGGACTCTGCAGAGAAAGTGTTTGCAGACTGCTGAATCCACACACGGGTTTAACTCTGGAAGTTGAGTGCACACATTGCCAACCTTTCTGTTAGATAGCTGCGTTTTGGATTTAGAAGCAGATATTTCCCTGTGCTTACTGCTGTTTCTTCCATATGCCGGTAATGGGCTGAAAACGCCTGTTTTGGGACTCTGCAGAGAAAGTGTTTGCAGACTGCTGAATCCACACACGGGTTTAACTCTGGAAGTTGAGTGCACACATTGACAACCGTTCTGTTAGATAACTGCGTTTTGGTTTTAGAAGCAGATTTTTCCCTGTGCTTCCTGCTGTTTCTTCCATATGCCGGTAATGGGCTGAAAACGCCTGTATTGGGACTATGCAGAGAAAGTGTTTGCAGACTGCTGAATCCATACTCGGGTTTAACTCTGGAAGCTGAGTGCACACATTGACAACCGTTCTGTTAGATAGCTGCGTTTTGGATTTAGAAGCAGATATTTTCCTGTGCTTACTGCTGTTCCTTCCATATGCCGGTAAAGGGCTGAAAACGCCTGTTTTGGGACTCTGCAGAGAAAGTGTTTGCAGACTGCTGAATCCACACATGGGTTTAACTCTGGAAGTTGAGTGCACACATTGACAACCGTTCTGTTAGATAACTGCGTTTTGGATATAGAAGCAGATAGTTCCCTGTGCTTACTGCTGTTTCTTCCATATGCTGGTAATGGCCTGAAAACACCTGTTTTGGAACTCTGCAGAGAAGGTGTTTGCAGACTGCTGAATCCACACACGGGTTTAACTCTGGAAGTTGAGTGCACACGTTGACAACCGTTCTGTTAGATACCTGCGTTTTGGATTTAGAAGCAGATATTTCCCTGTGCTTACTGCTGTTTCTTCCATATGCCGGTAATGGGCTGAAAACGCCTGTTTTGGGACTCTGCAGAGAAAGTTTTGCGGACTGCTGAATCCACACACGGGTTTAACTCTGGAAGTTGAGTGCACACATTGACAACCGTTCTGTTAGATAGCTGCGTTTTCGATATAGAAGCAGATATTTCCCTGTGCTTACAGCTGTTTCTTCCAAATGCCAGTAACGGGCTGAAAACGCCTGTTTTGGGACTCTGCAGAGAAAGTTTTGCGGACTGCTGAATCCACACACGGGTTTAACTCTGGAAGTTGAGTGCACACATTGACAACCATTCTGTTAGATAGCTGCGTTTTGGATTGAGAAGCAGATGTTTCCCTGTGCTTACTGCTGTTTCTTCCATATGCCGGTAATGGGCTGAAAACGCCTGTTTTGGGACTCTGCAGAGAAAGTTTTTGCAGACTGCTGAATAAACACACGGGTTTAACTCTGGAAGTTGAGTGCAAACATTGACAACCGTTCTGTTAGATAACTGTGTTTTGGAATTAGAAGCAGATAGTTTCCTGTGCTTGCTGCTGTTTCTTCCATAAGCTGGTAATGGGCTGAAAACGCCTGTTTTGGGACTCTGCAGAGAAGGTGTTTGCAGACTGCTTAATCCACACACGGGTTTAACTCTGGAAGTTGAGTGCACACATTGACAACCATTCTGTTAGATAGCTGCGTTTTGGATTTAGAAGCAGATATTTCCCTGTGCTTACTGCTGTTTCTTCCATATGCCGGTAATGGGCTGAAAACGCCTGTTTTGGAACTCTGCAGAGAAAGTGTTTGCAGACTGCTGAATCCACCCACGGGTTTAACTCTGGAAGTTGAGTGCACACATTGGCAACCGTTCTGTTAGATAGCTGCGTTTTGGTTTTAGAAGCAGATATTTCCCTGTGCTTACTGCTGTTTCTTCCCTATGCCGGTAATGGGCTGTAAACGCCTGTTTTGGGACTCTGCGGAGAAAGTGTTTGCAGACTGCTGAATCCACACACGGGTTTAACTCTGGAAGTTGAGTGCACACATTGACAACCGTTCTGTTAGATAGCTGCCTTTTGGATTTAGAAGCAGATATTTCCCTGTGCTTACTGCTCTTTCTTCCATATGCCGGTAATGGGATGAAAACGCCTGTTTTGGGAATCTGCAGAGAAAGTGTTTGCAGACTGCTGAATCCACACACGGGTTTAACTCTGGAAGTTGAGTGCACACACTGACAACCGTTCTATTAGATACCTGCGTTTTGGATTTAGAAGCAGATATTTCCCTGTGCTTACTGCTGTTTCTTCCATATGCCGGTAATGGGCTGAAAACGCCTGTTTTGGGACTCTGCAGAGAAAGTGTTTGCAGACTGCTGAATCCACACACGGGTTTAACTCTGGAAGTTGAGTGCACACATTGACAACCGTTCTGTTAGATAGCTGCGTTTTGGATTTAGAAGCAGATATTTCCCTGTGCTTACTGCTGTTTCTTCCATATGCCGATAATGGGCTGAAAACGCCTGTTTTGGGACTCTGCAGAGAAAGTGTTTGCAGACTGCTGAATCCACACACGGGTTTAACTCTGGAAATTGAGTGCACACATTGACCAACGTTCTCTTAGATAGCTGCGTTTTGGATTTAGAAGCAGATATTTCCCTGTGCTTACTGCTGTTCTTCCATATGCCAGTAAAGGGCTGAAAACGCCAGTTTTGGGACTCTGCAGAGAAAGTGTTTGCATACTGCTGAATCCACACACGGGTTTAACTCTGGAAGTTGAGTGCACACATTGACAACCGTTCTGTTAGATAGCTGCATTTTGGATTTAGAAGCAGATATTTCCCTGTGCTTACTGCTGTTTCTTCCATATGCGGGTAATGGGCTGAAAACGCCTGTTTTGGGACTCTGCAGAGAAAGTGTTTGCAGACTGCTGAATCCACACATGGCTTTAACTCTGGAAGTTGAGTGCACACAATGACAACCGTTCTGTTAGATAGCTGCGTTTTGGATTTAGAAGCAGATATTTCCCTGTGCTTACTGCTGTTCCTTCCATATGCCGGTAACGGGCTGAATACGCCTGTTTTGGGAATATGCAGAGAAAGTGTTTGCAGACTGCTGAATCCACACACGGGTTTAACTCTGGAAGTTGAGTGCACACATTGACAACCGTTCTGTTAGATAGCTGCGTTTTGGATTTAGAAGCAGATATTTCCCTGTGCTTACTGCAGTTTCTTCCATATGCCGGTAATGGGCTGAAAACGCCTGTTTTGGGACTCTGCAGAGAAAGTGTTTGCAGTCTGCTGAATCCACATATGGGTTTAACTTTGGAAGTTGAGTGCGCACATTGACAACCGTTCTGTTAGACAACGGCGTTTTGGATTTAGAAGCAGATATTTCCCTGTGCTTACTGCTGTTTCTTCCATATGCCGGTAATGGGCTGAAAACGCCTGTTTTGGGACTCTGCACAGAAAGTGTTTGCAGACTGCTGAATCCACCCACGGGTTTTACTCTGGAAGTTGAGTGCACAAATTGACAACCGTTCTGTTAGATAGCTGCGTTTTGGATTTGGAAGCAGATATTTCCCTGTGGTTACTGCTGTTTCTTCCATATGCCGGTAATGGGCTGAAAACGCCTGTTTTGGGACTCTGCAGAGAAAGTGTTTGCAGACTGCTGAATCCACACACGGGTTTAACTCTGGAAGTTGAGTGCACACATTGGCAACCGTTCTGTTAGATAGCTGCGTTTTGGATTTAGAAGCAGATATTTCCCTGTGCTTACTGCTGTTTCTTCCATATGCCGGAAATGGGCTGAAAACGCCTGCT
This sequence comes from Aotus nancymaae, assembly GCF_030222135.1. Lineage (NCBI taxonomy): Eukaryota > Metazoa > Chordata > Mammalia > Primates > Aotidae > Aotus > Aotus nancymaae. The sequence goes on from NW_026989066.1 coordinate 41,437, forward strand.
TTGGGACTCTGCAGAGAAAGTGTTTGCAGGCTGCTGAATCCACACACGGGTTTAACTCTGGAAGTTGAGTGCACACATTGTCAACCGTTCTGTTAGATAGCTGCGTTTTGGATTTAGAACAGATATTTCCCTGTGCTTACTGCTGTTTCTTCCATATGCCGGTAATGGGCTGAAAACGCCTGTTTTGGGACTCTGCACAGAAATTGTTTGCAGACTGCTGAATCCACACACGGGTTTAACTCTGGAAGTTGAGTGCACACATTGACAACCGTTCTGTTAGGTAGCTGCGTTTTGGATTTAAAAGCAGACATTTCACTGTGCTTACTGCTGTTTCTTCCATATGCCGGTAATGGGCTGAAAACGCCTGTTTTGGGACTCTGCAGAGAAGGTGTTTGCAGAGTGCTGAATCCACACACGGGTTTAACTCTGGAAGTTCAGAGCACACATTGACAACCGTTCTGTTAGATAGCTGCGTTTTGGATTTAGAAGCAGATATTTCCCTGTGCTTACTGCTGTTTCTTCCATATGCCGATAACAGGCTGAAAACGCCTGTTTTGGGACTCTGCAGAGAAAGCGTTTGCATACTGCTGAATCCACACACGGGTTTAACTCTGGAAGTTGAGTGCACACATTGACAACCGTTCTGTTAGATAGCTGCGTTTTGGATTCAGAAGCAGATATTTCGCTGTGCTTACTGCTGTTTCTTCCATATGCCGGTAATGGGCTGAAAACCTCTGTTTTGGGACTCTGCAGAGAAAGTGTTTGCAGACTGCTGAATCCACACACGGGTTTAACTCTGGAAGTTGAGTGCACACATTGACAACCGTTCTGTTAGATAGCTGCATTTTGGATTTAGAAGCAGATATTTCCCTGTGCTTACTGCTGTTTCTTCCATATGCCGGTAATGGGCTGAAAACGCCTGTTTTGGGACTCTGCACAGAAAGTGTTTGTAGACTGCTGAATCCACCCACGGGTTTAACTCTGGAAGTTGAGTGCACACATTGGCAACCGTTCTGTTAGATAGCTGCGTTTTGGTTTTAGAAGGAGATATTTCCCTGTGCTTAGTGCTGTTTCTTCCCTATGCCGGTAATGGACTGTAAACGCCTGTTTTGGGACTCTGCAGAGAAAGTGTTTGCAGACTGCTGAATCCACACACGGGTTTACCTCTGGAAGTTGAGTGCACACATTGACAACCGTTCTGTTAGATAGCTGCATTTTGTATTTAGAAGCAGATATTTCCCTGTGCTTACTTCTGTTTTTTCAATATGCCTGTAATGGGCTGAAAACGCCTGTTTTGAGACTCTGTAGAGAAAGTGTTTGCAGACTGCTGAATCCACACATGGCTTTAACTCTGGAAGTTGAGTGCACACAATGACAACCGTTCTGTTAGATAGCTGCGTTTTGGATTTAGAAGCAGATATTTCCCTGTGCTTACTGCTGTTCCTTCCATATGCCGGTAACGGGCTGAATACGCCTGTTTTGGGAATCTGCAGAGAAAGTGTTTGCAGACTGCTGAATCCACACACGGGTTTAACTCTGGAAGTTGAGTGCACACATTGACAACCGTTCTGTTAGATAGCTGCGTTTTGGATTTAGAAGCAGATATTTCCCTGTGCTTACTGCAGTTTCTTCCATATGCCGGTAATGGGCTGAAAACGCCTGTTTTGGGACTCTGCAGAGAAAGTGTTTGCAGACTGCTGAATCCACATATGGGTTTAACTTTGGAAGTTGAGTGCGCACATTGACAACCGTTCTGTTAGACAACGGCGTTTTGGATTTAGAAGCAGATATTTCCCTGTGCTTACTGCTGTTTCTTCCATATGCCGGTAATGGGCTGAAAACGCCTGTTTTGGGACTCTGCACAGAAAGTGTTTGCAGACTGCTGAATCCACCCACGGGTTTTACTCTGGAAGTTGAGTGCACAAATTGACAACCGTTCTGTTAGATAGCTGCGTTTTGGATTTGGAAGCAGATATTTCCCTGTGGTTACTGCTGTTTCTTCCATATGCCGGTAATGGGCTGAAAACGCCTGTTTTGGGACTCTGCAGAGAAAGTGTTTGCAGACTGCTGAATCCACACACGGGTTTAACTCTGGAAGTTGAGTGCACACATTGGCAACCGTTCTGTTAGATAGCTGCGTTTTGGATTTAGAAGCAGATATTTCCCTGTGCTTACTGCTGTTTCTTCCATATGCCGGAAATGGGCTGAAAACGCCTGCTTTGGGACTCTGCAGAGAAAGTGTTTGCAGGCTGCTGAATCCACACACGGGTTTAACTCTGGAAGTTGAGTGCACACATTGTCAACCGTTCTGTTAAATAGCTGCGTTTTGTATTTAGAACCAGATATTTCCCTGTGCTTACTGCTGTTTCTTCCATATGCCGGTAATGGGCTGAAAACGCCTGTTTTGGGACTCTGCACAGAAATTGTTTGCAGACTGCTGAATCCACACACGGGTTTAACTCTGGAAGTTGAGTGCACACATTGACAACCGTTCTGTTAGGTAGCTGCGTTTTGGATTTACAAGCAGACATTTCACTGTGCTTACTGCTGTTTCTTCCATATGCCGGTAATGGGCTGAAAACGCCTGTTTTGGGACTCTGCAGAGAAAGTGTTTGCAGGCTGCTGAATCCACACACGGGTTTAACTCTGGAAGTTGAGTGCACACATTGTCAACCGATCTGTTAAATAGCTGCGTTTTGGATTCACAAGCAGATATTTCGCTGTGCTTACTGCTGTTTCTTCCATATGCCGGTAATGGGCTGAAAACCTCTGTTTTGGGACACTGCAGAGAAAGTGTTTGCAGACTGCTGAATCCACACACGGGTTAAACTCTGGAAGTTGAGTGCACACATTGACAACCGTTCTGTTAGATAGCTGCGTTTTGGATTTAGAAGCAGATATTTCCCTGTGCTTACTGCTGTTTCTTCCATATGCCGGTAATGGGCTGAAAACGCCTGTTTTGGGACTCTGCACAGAAAGTGTTTGTAGACTGCTGAATCCACCCACTGGTTTAACTCTGGAAGTTGAGTGCACACATTGGCAACCGTTCTGTTAGATAGCTGCGTTTTGGTTTTAGAAGCAGATATTTCCCTGTGCTTAGTGCTGTTTCTTCCCTATGCCGGTAATGGACTGTAAACGCCTGTTTTGGGACTCTGCAGAGAAAGTGTTTGCAGACTGCTGAATCCACACACGGGTTTACCTCTGGAAGTTGAGTGCACACATTGACAACCGTTCTGTTAGATAGCTGCATTTTGTATTTAGAAGCAGATATTTCCCTGTGCTTACTTCTGTTTCTTCAATATGCCTGTAATGGGCTGAAAACGCCTGTTTTGAGACTCTGTAGAGAAAGTGTTTGCAGACTGCTGAATCCACACACGGGTTTAACACTGGAAGTTGAGTGCACAGATTGACAACCATTCTGTTAGATGGCTGCCTTTTGGATTTAGAAGCAGATATTTCACCGTTCTTACTGCTGTTTCTTCCATATGCCGGTAATGGGCTGAAAACGCCTGTTTTGGGACTCTGCAGAGAAAGTGTTTGCAGACTGCTGAATCCACACACGGGTTTAACTCTGGAAGTTGAGTGCACACATTGACAACCGTTCTGTTAGATAACTGCGTTTTGGATATAGAAGCAGATAGTTCCCTGTGCTTACTGCTGTTTCTTCCATATGCTGGTAATGGCCTGAAAACGCCTGTTTTGGAACTTTGCAGAGAAAGTGTTTGCAGACTGCTGAATCCACACACGGGTTTAACTCTGGAAGTTGAGTGCACACATTGACAACCGTTCTGTTAGATAGCTGCGTTTTGGATTTAGAAGCAGATATTTCCCTGTGCTTACTGCAGTTTCTTCCATATGCCGGTAATGGGCTGAAAACGCCTGTTTTGGGACTCTGCAGAGAAAGTGTTTGCAGACTGCTGAATCCACACACGGGTTTAACTCTGGAAGTTGAGTGCACACATTGAGAACCGTTCTGTTAGATAGCTGCGTTTTGGATTTAGAAGCAGATATTTCCCTGTGCTTACTGCAGTTTCTTCCATATGCCGGTAATGGGCTGAAAACGCCTGTTTTGGGACTCTGCAGAGAAAGTGTTCGCAGACTGCTGAATCCACACACGGGTTTAACTCTGGAAGTTGAGTGCACACATTGACAACCGTTCTGTTAGATAGCTGCGTTTTGGAATTAGAAGAAGATATTTCCCTGTGCTTACTGCTGTTTCTTCCATATGCCAGTAATGGGCTGAAAACGCCAGTTTTGGGACTCTGCAGAGAAAGTGTTTGCAGACTGCTGAATCCACACACGGGTTTAACTCTGGAAGTTGAGTGCACACATTGACAACCGTTCTGTTAGATAGCTGCATTTTGGATTTAGAAGCAGATATTTCCCTGTGCTTACTGCTGTTTCTTCCATATGCGGGTAACGGGCTGAAAACGCCTGTTTTGGGACTCTGCAGAGAAAGTGTTTGCAGACTGCTGAATCCACACACAGCTTTAACTCTGGAAGTTGAGTGCACACAATGACAACCGCTCTGTTAGATAGCTGCGTTTTGTATTTAGAAGCAGATATTTCCCTGTGCTTACTGCTGTTCCTTCCATATGCCGGTAACGGGCTGAAAACGCCTGTTTTGGGAATCTGCAAAGAAAGTGTTTGCAGACTGCTGAATCCACACACGGGTTTAACTCTGGAAGTTGAGTGCACACATTGACAACCGTTCTGTTAGATAGCTGCGTTTTGGATTTAGAAGCAGATATTTACCAGTGCTTACTGCAGTTTCTTCCATATGCCGGTAATGGGCTGAAAACGCCTGTTTTGGGACTCTGCAGAGAAAGTGTTTGCAGACTGCTGAATCCACACACGGGTTTAACTCTGGAAGTTGAGTGCACACATTGCCAACCTTTCTGTTAGATAGCTGCGTTTTTGATTTAGAAGCAGATATTTCCCTGTGCTTACTGCTGTTTCTTCCATATGCCGGTAATGGGCTGAAAACGCCTGTTTTGGGACTCTGCAGAGAAAGTGTTTGCAGACTGCTGAATCCACACACGGGTTTAACTCTGGAAGTTGAGTGCACACATTGACAACCGTTCTGTTAGATAACTGCGTTTTGGTTTTAGAAGCAGATTTTTCCCTGTGCTTCCTGCTGTTTCTTCCATATGCCGGTAATGGGCTGAAAACGCCTGTATTGGGACTATGCAGAGAAAGTGTTTGCAGACTGCTGAATCCATACTCGGGTTTAACTCTGGAAGCTGAGTGCACACATTGACAACCGTTCTGTTAGATAGCTGCGTTTTGGATTTAGAAGCAGATATTTTCCTGTGCTTACTGCTGTTCCTTCCATATGCCGGTAAAGGGCTGAAAACGCCTGTTTTGGGACTCTGCAGAGAAAGTGTTTGCAGACTGCTGAATCCACACATGGGTTTAACTCTGGAAGTTGAGTGCACACATTGACAACCGTTCTGTTAGATAACTGCGTTTTGGATATAGAAGCAGATAGTTCCCTGTGCTTACTGCTGTTTCTTCCATATGCTGGTAATGGCCTGAAAACACCTGTTTTGGAACTCTGCAGAGAAGGTGTTTGCAGACTGCTGAATCCACACACGGGTTTAACTCTGGAAGTTGAGTGCACACGTTGACAACCGTTCTGTTAGATACCTGCGTTTTGGATTTAGAAGCAGATATTTCCCTGTGCTTACTGCTGTTTCTTCCATATGCCGGTAATGGGCTGAAAACGCCTGTTTTGGGACTCTGCAGAGAAAGTTTTGCGGACTGCTGAATCCACACACGGGTTTAACTCTGGAAGTTGAGTGCACACATTGACAACCGTTCTGTTAGATAGCTGCGTTTTCGATATAGAAGCAGATATTTCCCTGTGCTTACAGCTGTTTCTTCCAAATGCCAGTAACGGGCTGAAAACGCCTGTTTTGGGACTCTGCAGAGAAAGTTTTGCGGACTGCTGAATCCACACACGGGTTTAACTCTGGAAGTTGAGTGCACACATTGACAACCATTCTGTTAGATAGCTGCGTTTTGGATTGAGAAGCAGATGTTTCCCTGTGCTTACTGCTGTTTCTTCCATATGCCGGTAATGGGCTGAAAACGCCTGTTTTGGGACTCTGCAGAGAAAGTTTTTGCAGACTGCTGAATAAACACACGGGTTTAACTCTGGAAGTTGAGTGCAAACATTGACAACCGTTCTGTTAGATAACTGTGTTTTGGAATTAGAAGCAGATAGTTTCCTGTGCTTACTGCTGTTTCTTCCATAAGCTGGTAATGGGCTGAAAACGCCTGTTTTGGGACTCTGCAGAGAAGGTGTTTGCAGACTGCTTAATCCACACACGGGTTTAACTCTGGAAGTTGAGTGCACACATTGACAACCATTCTGTTAGATAGCTGCGTTTTGGATTTAGAAGCAGATATTTCCCTGTGCTTACTGCTGTTTCTTCCATATGCCGGTAATGGGCTGAAAACGCCTGTTTTGGAACTCTGCAGAGAAAGTGTTTGCAGACTGCTGAATCCACCCACGGGTTTAACTCTGGAAGTTGAGTGCACACATTGGCAACCGTTCTGTTAGATAGCTGCGTTTTGGTTTTAGAAGCAGATATTTCCCTGTGCTTACTGCTGTTTCTTCCCTATGCCGGTAATGGGCTGTAAACGCCTGTTTTGGGACTCTGCGGAGAAAGTGTTTGCAGACTGCTGAATCCACACACGGGTTTAACTCTGGAAGTTGAGTGCACACATTGACAACCGTTCTGTTAGATAGCTGCCTTTTGGATTTAGAAGCAGATATTTCCCTGTGCTTACTGCTCTTTCTTCCATATGCCGGTAATGGGATGAAAACGCCTGTTTTGGGAATCTGCAGAGAAAGTGTTTGCAGACTGCTGAATCCACACACGGGTTTAACTCTGGAAGTTGAGTGCACACACTGACAACCGTTCTATTAGATACCTGCGTTTTGGATTTAGAAGCAGATATTTCCCTGTGCTTACTGCTGTTTCTTCCATATGCCGGTAATGGGCTGAAAACGCCTGTTTTGGGACTCTGCAGAGAAAGTGTTTGCAGACTGCTGAATCCACACACGGGTTTAACTCTGGAAGTTGAGTGCACACATTGACAACCGTTCTGTTAGATAGCTGCGTTTTGGATTTAGAAGCAGATATTTCCCTGTGCTTACTGCTGTTTCTTCCATATGCCGATAATGGGCTGAAAACGCCTGTTTTGGGACTCTGCAGAGAAAGTGTTTGCAGACTGCTGAATCCACACACGGGTTTAACTCTGGAAATTGAGTGCACACATTGACAACCGTTCTCTTAGATAGCTGCGTTTTGGATTTAGAAGCAGATATTTCCCTGTGCTTACTGCTGTTTCTTCCATATGCCAGTAAAGGGCTGAAAACGCCAGTTTTGGGACTCTGCAGAGAAAGTGTTTGCATACTGCTGAATCCACACACGGGTTTAACTCTGGAAGTTGAGTGCACACATTGACAACCGTTCTGTTAGATAGCTGCATTTTGGATTTAGAAGCAGATATTTCCCTGTGCTTACTGCTGTTTCTTCCATATGCGGGTAATGGGCTGAAAACGCCTGTTTTGGGACTCTGCAGAGAAAGTGTTTGCAGACTGCTGAATCCACACATGGCTTTAACTCTGGAAGTTGAGTGCACACAATGACAACCGTTCTGTTAGATAGCTGCGTTTTGGATTTAGAAGCAGATATTTCCCTGTGCTTACTGCTGTTCCTTCCATATGCCGGTAACGGGCTGAATACGCCTGTTTTGGGAATATGCAGAGAAAGTGTTTGCAGACTGCTGAATCCACACACGGGTTTAACTCTGGAAGTTGAGTGCACACATTGACAACCGTTCTGTTAGATAGCTGCGTTTTGGATTTAGAAGCAGATATTTCCCTGTGCTTACTGCAGTTTCTTCCATATGCCGGTAATGGGCTGAAAACGCCTGTTTTGGGACTCTGCAGAGAAAGTGTTTGCAGTCTGCTGAATCCACATATGGGTTTAACTTTGGAAGTTGAGTGCGCACATTGACAACCGTTCTGTTAGACAACGGCGTTTTGGATTTAGAAGCAGATATTTCCCTGTGCTTACTGCTGTTTCTTCCATATGCCGGTAATGGGCTGAAAACGCCTGTTTTGGGACTCTGCACAGAAAGTGTTTGCAGACTGCTGAATCCACCCACGGGTTTTACTCTGGAAGTTGAGTGCACAAATTGACAACCGTTCTGTTAGATAGCTGCGTTTTGGATTTGGAAGCAGATATTTCCCTGTGGTTACTGCTGTTTCTTCCATATGCCGGTAATGGGCTGAAAACGCCTGTTTTGGGACTCTGCAGAGAAAGTGTTTGCAGACTGCTGAATCCACACACCGGTTTAACTCTGGAAGTTGAGTGCACACATTGGCAACCGTTCTGTTAGATAGCTGCGTTTTGGATTTAGAAGCAGATATTTCCCTGTGCTTACTGCTGTTTCTTCCATATGCCGGAAATGGGCTGAAAACGCCTGCTTTGGGACTCTGCAGAGAAAGTGTTTGCAGGCTGCTGAATCCACACACGGGTTTAACTCTGGAAGTTGAGTGCACACATTGTCAACCGTTCTGTTAGATAGCTGCGTTTTGGATTTAGAACCAGATATTTCCCTGTGCTTACTGCTGTTTCTTCCATATGCCGGTAATGGGCTGAAAACGCCTGTTTTGGGACTCTGCACAGAAATTGTTTGCAGACTGCTGAATCCACACACGGGTTTAACTCTGGAAGTTGAGTGCACACATTGACAACCGTTCTGTTAGGTAGCTGCGTTTTGGATTTAAAAGCAGACATTTCACTGTGCTTACTGCTGTTTCTTCCATATGCCGGTAATGGGCTGAAAACGCCTGTTTTGGGACTCTGCAGAGAAGGTGTTTGCAGAGTGCTGAATCCACACACGGGTTTAACTCTGGAAGTTCAGAGCACACATTGACAACCGTTCTGTTAGATAGCTGCGTTTTGGATTTAGAAGCAGATATTTCCCTGTGCTTACTGCTGTTTCTTCCATATGCCGATAACAGGCTGAAAACGCCTGTTTTGGGACTCTGCAGAGAAAGCGTTTGCATACTGCTGAATCCACACACGGGTTTAACTCTGGAAGTTGAGTGCACACATTGACAACCGTTCTGTTAGATAGCTGCGTTTTGGATTCAGAAGCAGATATTTCGCTGTGCTTACTGCTGTTTCTTCCATATGCCGGTAATGGGCTGAAAACCTCTGTTTTGGGACTCTGCAGAGAAAGTGTTTGCAGACTGCTGAATCCACACACGGGTTTAACTCTGGAAGTTGAGTGCACACATTGACAACCGTTCTGTTAGATAGCTGCATTTTGGATTTAGAAGCAGATATTTCCCTGTGCTTACTGCTGTTTCTTCCATATGCCGGTAATGGGCTGAAAACGCCTGTTTTGGGACTCTGCACAGAAAGTGTTTGTAGACTGCTGAATCCACCCACGGGTTTAACTCTGGAAGTTGAGTGCACACATTGGCAACCGTTCTGTTAGATAGCTGCGTTTTGGTTTTAGAAGGAGATATTTCCCTGTGCTTAGTGCTGTTTCTTCCCTATGCCGGTAATGGACTGTAAACGCCTGTTTTGGGACTCTGCAGAGAAAGTGTTTGCAGACTGCTGAATCCACACACGGGTTTACCTCTGGAAGTTGAGTGCACACATTGACAACCGTTCTGTTAGATAGCTGCATTTTGTATTTAGAAGCAGATATTTCCCTGTGCTTACTTCTGTTTTTTCAATATGCCTGTAATGGGCTGAAAACGCCTGTTTTGAGACTCTGTAGAGAAAGTGTTTGCAGACTGCTGAATCCACACATGGCTTTAACTCTGGAAGTTGAGTGCACACAATGACAACCGTTCTGTTAGATAGCTGCGTTTTGGATTTAGAAGCAGATATTTCCCTGTGCTTACTGCTGTTCCTTCCATATGCCGGTAACGGGCTGAATACGCCTGTTTTGGGAATCTGCAGAGAAAGTGTTTGCAGACTGCTGAATCCACACACGGGTTTAACTCTGGAAGTTGAGTGCACACATTGACAACCGTTCTGTTAGATAGCTGCGTTTTGGATTTAGAAGCAGATATTTCCCTGTGCTTACTGCAGTTTCTTCCATATGCCGGTAATGGGCTGAAAACGCCTGTTTTGGGACTCTGCAGAGAAAGTGTTTGCAGACTGCTGAATCCACATATGGGTTTAACTTTGGAAGTTGAGTGCGCACATTGACAACCGTTCTGTTAGACAACGGCGTTTTGGATTTAGAAGCAGATATTTCCCTGTGCTTACTGCTGTTTCTTCCATATGCCGGTAATGGGCTGAAAACGCCTGTTTTGGGACTCTGCACAGAAAGTGTTTGCAGACTGCTGAATCCACCCACGGGTTTTACTCTGGAAGTTGAGTGCACAAATTGACAACCGTTCTGTTAGATAGCTGCGTTTTGGATTTGGAAGCAGATATTTCCCTGTGGTTACTGCTGTTTCTTCCATATGCCGGTAATGGGCTGAAAACGCCTGTTTTGGGACTCTGCAGAGAAAGTGTTTGCAGACTGCTGAATCCACACACGGGTTTAACTCTGGAAGTTGAGTGCACACATTGGCAACCGTTCTGTTAGATAGCTGCGTTTTGGATTTAGAAGCAGATATTTCCCTGTGCTTACTGCTGTTTCTTCCATATGCCGGAAATGGGCTGAAAACGCCTGCTTTGGGACTCTGCAGAGAAAGTGTTTGCAGGCTGCTGAATCCACACACGGGTTTAACTCTGGAAGTTGAGTGCACACATTGTCAACCGTTCTGTTAAATAGCTGCGTTTTGTATTTAGAACCAGATATTTCCCTGTGCTTACTGCTGTTTCTTCCATATGCCGGTAATGGGCTGAAAACGCCTGTTTTGGGACTCTGCACAGAAATTGTTTGCAGACTGCTGAATCCACACACGGGTTTAACTCTGGAAGTTGAGTGCACACATTGACAACCGTTCTGTTAGGTAGCTGCGTTTTGGATTTACAAGCAGACATTTCACTGTGCTTACTGCTGTTTCTTCCATATGCCGGTAATGGGCTGAAAACGCCTGTTTTGGGACTCTGCAGAGAAAGTGTTTGCAGGCTGCTGAATCCACACACGGGTTTAACTCTGGAAGTTGAGTGCACACATTGTCAACCGTTCTGTTAAATAGCTGCGTTTTGGATTCACAAGCAGATATTTCGCTGTGCTTACTGCTGTTTCTTCCATATGCCGGTAATGGGCTGAAAACCTCTGTTTTGGGACACTGCAGAGAAAGTGTTTGCAGACTGCTGAATCCACACACGGGTTAAACTCTGGAAGTTGAGTGCACACATTGACAACCGTTCTGTTAGATAGCTGCGTTTTGGATTTAGAAGCAGATATTTCCCTGTGCTTACTGCTGTTTCTTCCATATGCCGGTAATGGGCTGAAAACGCCTGTTTTGGGACTCTGCACAGAAAGTGTTTGTAGACTGCTGAATCCACCCACTGGTTTAACTCTGGAAGTTGAGTGCACACATTGGCAACCGTTCTGTTAGATAGCTGCGTTTTGGTTTTAGAAGCAGATATTTCCCTGTGCTTAGTGCTGTTTCTTCCCTATGCCGGTAATGGACTGTAAACGCCTGTTTTGGGACTCTGCAGAGAAAGTGTTTGCAGACTGCTGAATCCACACACGGGTTTACCTCTGGAAGTTGAGTGCACACATTGACAACCGTTCTGTTAGATAGCTGCATTTTGTATTTAGAAGCAGATATTTCCCTGTGCTTACTTCTGTTTCTTCAATATGCCTGTAATGGGCTGAAAACGCCTGTTTTGAGACTCTGTAGAGAAAGTGTTTGCAGACTGCTGAATCCACACACGGGTTTAACACTGGAAGTTGAGTGCACAGATTGACAACCATTCTGTTAGATGGCTGCCTTTTGGATTTAGAAGCAGATATTTCACCGTTCTTACTGCTGTTTCTTCCATATGCCGGTAATGGGCTGAAAACGCCTGTTTTGGGACTCTGCAGAGAAAGTGTTTGCAGACTGCTGAATCCACACACGGGTTTAACTCTGGAAGTTGAGTGCACACATTGACAACCGTTCTGTTAGATAACTGCGTTTTGGATATAGAAGCAGATAGTTCCCTGTGCTTACTGCTGTTTCTTCCATATGCTGGTAATGGCCTGAAAACGCCTGTTTTGGAACTTTGCAGAGAAAGTGTTTGCAGACTGCTGAATCCACACACGGGTTTAACTCTGGAAGTTGAGTGCACACATTGACAACCGTTCTGTTAGATAGCTGCGTTTTGGATTTAGAAGCAGATATTTCCCTGTGCTTACTGCAGTTTCTTCCATATGCCGGTAATGGGCTGAAAACGCCTGTTTTGGGACTCTGCAGAGAAAGTGTTTGCAGACTGCTGAATCCACACACGGGTTTAACTCTGGAAGTTGAGTGCACACATTGAGAACCGTTCTGTTAGATAGCTGCGTTTTGGATTTAGAAGCAGATATTTCCCTGTGCTTACTGCAGTTTCTTCCATATGCCGGTAATGGGCTGAAAACGCCTGTTTTGGGACTCTGCAGAGAAAGTGTTTGCAGACTGCTGAATCCACATATGGGTTTAACTATGGAAGTTGAGTGCACACATTGACAACCGTTCTGTTAGACAACGGCGTTTTGGATTTAGAAGCAGATATTTCCCTGTGCTTACTGCTGTTTCTTCCATATGCCGGTAATGGGCTGAAAACGCCTATTTTGGGACTCTGCAGAGAAAGTGTTTGCAGACTGCTGAATCCACACTCGGGTTTAACTCTGGAAGCTGAGTGCACACATTGACAACCGTTCTGTTAGATAGCTGCGTTTTGGATTTGGAAGCAGATATTTCCCTGTCCTTCCTGCTGTTTCTTCCATATGCCGGTAATGGGCTGAAAACGCCTGTATTGGGACTATGCAGAGAAAGTGTTTGCAGACTGCTGAATCCACACACGGGTTTAACTCTGGAAGCTGAGTGCACACATTGACAACCGTTCTGTTAGATAGCTGCGTTTTGGATTTAGAAGCAGATATTTTCCTGTGCTTACTGCTGTTCCTTCCATATGCCGGTAAAGGGCTGAAAACGCCTGTTTTGGGACTCTGCAGAGAAAGTGTTTGCAGACTGCTGAATCCACACACGGGTTTAACTCTGGAAGTTGAGTGCACACATTGACAACCGTTCTGTTAGATAACTGCGTTTTGGATATAGAAGCAGATAGTTCCCTGTGCTTACTGCTGTTTCTTCCATATGCTGGTAATGGCCTGAAAACACCTGTTTTGGAACTCTGCAGAGAAGGTGTTTGCAGACTGCTGAATCCACACACGGGTTTAACTCTGGAAGTTGAGTGCACACATTGACAACCGTTCTGTTAGATACCTGCGTTTTGGATTTAGAAGGAGATATTTCCCTGTGCTTACTGCTGTTTCTTCCATATGCCGGTAATGGGCTGAAAACGCCTGTTTTGGGACTCTGCAGAGAAAGTTTTGCGGACTGTTGAATCCACACACGGGTTTAACTCTGGAAGTTGAGTGCACACATTGACAACCGTTCTGTTAGATAGCTGCGTTTTGGATTTAGAAGCAGATATTTCCCTGTGCTTACTGCTGTTTCTTCCAAATGCCGGTAACGGGCTGAAAACGCCTGTTTTGGGACTCTGCAGAGAAAGTTTTGCGGACTGCTGAATCCACAAACGGGTTTAACTCTGGAAGTTGAGTGCACACATTGACAACCATTCTGTTAGATAGCTGCGTTTTGGATTTAGAAGCAGATATTTCCCTGTGCTTACTGCTGTTTCTTCCATATGCCGGTAATGGGCTGAAAACGCCTGTTTTGGAACTCTGCAGAGAAAGTGTTTGCAGACTGCTGAATCCACACACGGGTTTAACTCTGGAAGTTGAGTGCACACATTGGCAACCGTTCTGTTAGATAGCTGCGTTTTGGTTTTAGAAGCAGATATTTCCCTGTGCTTACTGCTGTTTCTTCCCTATGCCGGTAATGGGCTGTAAACGCCTGTTTTGGGACTCTGCGGAGAAAGTGTTTGCAGACTGCTGAATCCACACACGGGTTTAACTCTGGAAGTTGAGTGCACACATTGACAACCGTTCTGTTAGATAGCTGCGTTTTGGATTTAGAAGCAGATATTTCCCTGTGCTTACTGCTCTTTCTTCCATATGCCGGTAATGGGATGAAAACGCCTGTTTTGGGAATCTGCAGAGAAAGTGTTTGCAGCCTGCTGAGTCCACACACGGGTTTAACTCTGGAAGTTGAGTGCACACATTGACAACCGTTCTATTAGATACCTGCGTTTTGGATTTAGAAGCAGATATTTCCCTGTGCTTACTGCTGTTTCTTCCATATGCCGGTAATGGGCTGAAAACGCCTGTTTTGGGACTCTGCACAGAAAGTGTTTGCATACTGCTGAATCCACCCACGGGTTTTACTCTGGAAGTTGAGTGCACAAATTGACAACCGTTCTGTTAGATAGCTGCATTTTGGATTTGGAAGCAGATATTTCCCTGTGGTTACTGCTGTTTCTTCCACATGCCGGTAATGGGCTGAAAATGCCTGTTTTGGGACTCTGCACAGAAAGTGTTTGCAGACTGCTGAATCCACCCACGGGTTTTACTCTGGAAATTGAGTGCACAAATTGACAACCGTTCTGTTAGATAGCTGCATTTTGGATTTAGAAGCAGATATTTCCCTGTGCTTACTGCTGTTTCTTCCATATGCCGGTAATGGGCTGAAAACGCCTGTTTTGGGACTCTGCACAGAAAGTGTTTGCAGACTGCTGAATCCACCCACGGGTTTTACTCTGGAAGTTGAGTGCACAAATTGACAACCGTTCTGTTAGATAGCTGCGTTTTGGATTTAGAAGCAGATATTTCCCTGTGCTTACTGCTGTTTCTTCCAAATGCCAGTAACGGGCTGAAAACGCCTGTTTTGGGACTCTGCAGAGAAAGTTTTGCGGACTGCTGAATCCACACACGGGTTTAACTCTGGAAGTTGAGTTCACACATTGACAACCGTTCTGTTAGATAGCTGCGTTTTGGATTTAGAAGCAGATATTTCCCTGTGCTTACTGCTGTTTCTTCCATATGCCGGTAATGGGCTGAAAACGCCTGTTTTGGGACTCTGCAGAGAAAGTTTTTGCGGACTCCTGAATACACACACGGGTTTAACTCTGGAAGTTGAGTGCACACATTGACAACCGTTCTGTTAGATAGCTGCGTTTTGGATTTAGAATCAGATGTTTCCCTGTGCTTACTGCTGTTTCTTCCATATGCCGGTAATGGGCTGAAAACGCCTGTTTTGGGACTCTGCAGAGAAAGTGTTTGCAGACTGCTGAATCCACACACGGGTTTAACTCTGGAAGTTGAGTGCAAACATTGACAACCGTTCTGTTAGATAACTGCGTTTTGGAATTAGAAGCAGATAGTTTCCTGTGCTTACTGCTGTTTCTTCCATAAGCTGGTAATGGGCTGAAAACGCCTGTTTTGGGACTCTGCAGAGAAGGTGTTTGCAGACTGCTGAATCCACACACGGGTTTAACTCTGGAAGTTGAGTGCACAAATTGACAACCGTTCTGTTAGATAGCTGCGTTTTGGATTTAGAAGCAGATGTTTCCCTGTGCTTACTGCTGTTTCTTCCATATGCCGGTAATGGGCTGAAAACGCCTGTTTTGGGACTCTGCAGAGAAAGTGTTTGCAGACTGCTGAATCCACACACGGGTTTAACTCTGGAAGTTGAGTGCAAACATTGACAACCGTTCTGTTAGATAACTGCGTTTTGGAATTAGAAGCAGATAGTTTCCTGTGCTTACTGCTGTTTCTTCCATAAGCTGGTAAAGGGCTGAAAACGCCTGTTTTGGGACTCTGCAGAGAAGGTGTTTGCAGACTGCTTAATCCACACACGGGTTTAACTCTGGAAGTTGAGTGCACACATTGACAACCATTCTGTTAGATAGCTGCGTTTTGGATTTAGAAGCAGATATTTCCCTGTGCTTAGGGCTCTTTCTTCCATATGCCGGTAATGGGATGAAAACGCCTGTTTTGGGAATCTGCAGAGAAAGTGTTTGAAGACTGCTGAATCCACACACGGGTTTAACTCTGGAAGTTGAGTGCACACATTGACAACCGTTCTATTAGATACCTGCGTTTTGGATTTAGAAGCAGATATTTCCCTGTGCTTACTGCTGTTTCTTCCATATGCCGGTAATGGGCTGAAAACGCCTGTTTTGGGACTCTGCAGAGAAAGTGTTTGCAGACTGCTGAATCCACACACGGGTTTATCTCTGGAAGTTGAGTGCACACATTGACAACCGTTCTGTTAGATAGCTGCGTTTTGGATTTAGAAGCAGATATTTCCCTATGCTTACTGCTGTTTCTTCCATATGCCGATAATGGGCTGAAAACGCCTGTTTTGGGACTCTGCAGAGAAAGTGTTTGCAGACTGCTGATTCCACACAACGGGTTTAACTCTGGAAGTTGAGTGCACACATTGAAAACCGTTCTCTTAGATAGCTGCGTTTTGGATTTAGAAGCAGATATTTCCCTGTGCTTACTGCTGTTTCTTCCATATGCCAGTAAAGGGCTGAAAACGCCAGTTTTGGGACTCTGCAGAGAAAGTGTTTGCATACTGCTGAATCCACACACGGGTTTAACTCTGGAAGTTGAGTGCACACATTGACAACCGTTCTGTTAGATAGCTGCATTTTGGATTTAGAAGCAGATATTTCCCTGTGCTTACTGCTGTTTCTTCCATATGCGGGTAATGGGCTGAAAACGCCTGTTTTGGGACTCTGCAGAGAAAGTGTTTGCAGACTGCTGAATCCACACACGGCTTTAACTCTGGAAGTTGAGTGCACACAATGACAACCGTTCTGTTAGATAGCTGCGTTTTGGATTTAGAAGCAGATATTTCCCTGTGCTTACTGCTGTTCCTTCCATATGCCGGTAACGGGCTGAAAACGCCTGTTTTGGGAATCTGCAGAGAAAGTGTTTGCAGACTGCTGAATCCACACACGGGTTTAACTCTGGAAGTTGAGTGCACACATTGACAACCGTTCTGTTAGATAGCTGCGTTTTGGATTTAGAAGCAGATATTTCCCTGTGCTTACTGCAGTTTCTTCCATATGCCGGTAATGGGCTGAAAACGCCTGTTTTGGGACTCTGCAGAGAAAGTGTTTGCAGACTGCTGAATCCACACACGGGTTTAACTCTGGAAGTTGAGTGCACACATTGACAACCGTTCTGTTAGATAGCTGCGTTTTGGATTTAGAAGCAGATATTTCCCTGTGCTTACTGCTGTTTCTTCCATATGCCGGTAATGGGCTGAAAACGCCTGTTTTGGGACTCTGCAGAGAAAGTGTTTGCAGACTGCTGAATCCACATATGGGTTTAACTTTGGAAGTTGAGTGCACACATTGACAACCGTTCTGTTAGACAACGGCGTTTTGGATTTAGAAGCAGATATTTCCCTGTGCTTACTGCTGTTTCTTCCATATGCCGGTAATGGGCTGAAAACGCCTGTTTTGGGACTCTGCACAGAAAGTGTTTGCAGACTGCTAAATCCACCCACGGGTTTTACTCTGGAAGTTGAGTGCACAGATTGACAACCATTCTGTTAGATGGCTGCCTTTTAGATTTAGAAGCAGATATTTCACCGTTCTTACTGCTGTTTCTTCCATATGCCGGTAATGGGCTGAAAACGCCTGTTTTGGGACTCTGCAGAGAAAGTGTTTGCAGACTACTGAATCCACACACGGGTTTATCTCTGGAAGTTGAGTGCACACATTGACAACCGTTCTGTTAGATAACTGCGTTTTGGATATAGAAGCAGATAGTTCCCTGTGCTTACTGCAGTTTCTTCCATATGCCGGTAATGGGCTGAAAACGCCTGTTTTGGGGACTCTGCAGAGAAAGTGTTTGCAGACTGCTGAATCCACACACGGGTTTAACTCTGGAAGTTGAGTGCACAGATTGACAACCATTCTGTTAGATAGCTGCGTTTTGGATTTAGAAGCAGATATTTCCCTGTGCTTACTGCTGTTTCTTCCAAATGCCAGTAACGGGCTGAAAACGCCTGTTTTGGGACTCTGCAGAGAAAGTTTTGTGGACTGCTGAATCCACACACGGGTTTAACTCTGGAAGTTGAGTGCACACATTGACAACCGTTCTGTTAGATAGCTGCGTTTTGGATTTAGAAGCAGATATTTCCCTGTGCTTACTGCTGTTTCTTCCATATGCCGGTAATGGGCTGAAAACGCCTGTTTTGGGACTCTGCAGAGAAAGTTTTTGCGGACTCCTGAATACACACACGGGTTTAACTCTGGAAGTTGAGTGCACACATTGACAACCGTTCTGTTAGATAGCTGCGTTTTGGATTTAGAATCAGATGTTTCCCTGTGCTTACTGCTGTTTCTTCCATATGCCGGTAATGGGCTGAAAACGCCTGTTTTGGGACTCTGCAGAGAAAGTGTTTGCAGACTGCTGAATCCACACACGGGTTTAACTCTGGAAGTTGAGTGCAAACATTGACAACCGTTCTGTTAGATAACTGCGTTTTGGAATTAGTAGCAGATAGTTTCCTGTGCTTACTGCTGTTTCTTCCATAAGCTGGTAAGGGGTGAAAACGCCTGTTTTGGGACTCTGCAGAGAAGGTGTTTGCAGACTGCTGAATCCACACACGGGTTTAACTCTGGAAGTTGAGTGCACAAATTGACAACCGTTCTGTTAGATAGCTGCGTTTTGGATTTAGAAGCAGATATTTCCCTATGCTTACTGCTGTTTCTTCCATATGCCGATAATGGGCTGAAAACGCCTGTTTTGGGACTCTGCAGAGAAAGTGTTTGCAGACTGCTGATTCCACACACGGGTTTAACTCTGGAAGTTGAGTGCACACATTGACAACCGTTCTCTTAGATAGCTGCGTTTTGGATTTAGAAGCAGATATTTCCCTGTGCTTACTGCTGTTTCTTCCATATGCCAGTAAAGGGCTGAAAACGCCAGTTTTGGGACTCTGCAGAGAAAGTGTTTGCATACTGCTGAATCCACACACGGGTTTAACTCTGGAAGTTGAGTGCACACATTGACAACCGTTCTGTTAGATAGCTGCATTTTGGATTTAGAAGCAGATATTTCCCTGTGCTTACTGCTGTTTCTTCCATATGCGGGTAATGGGCTGAAAACGCCTGTTTTGGGACTCTGCAGAGAAAGTGTTTGCAGACTGCTGAATCCACACACGGCTTTAACTCTGGAAGTTGAGTGCACACAATGACAACCGTTCTGTTAGATAGCTGCGTTTTGGATTTAGAAGCAGATATTTCCCTGTGCTTACTGCTGTTCCTTCCATATGCCGGTAACGGGCTGAAAACGCCTGTTTTGGGAATCTGCAGAGAAAGTGTTTGCAGACTGCTGAATCCACACACGGGTTTAACTCTGGAAGTTGAGTGCACACATTGACAACCGTTCTGTTAGATAGCTGCGTTTTGGATTTAGAAGCAGATATTTCCCTGTGCTTACTGCAGTTTCTTCCATATGCCGGTAATGGGCTGAAAACGCCTGTTTTGGGACTCTGCAGAGAAAGTGTTTGCAGACGGCTGAATCCACACACGGGTTTAACTCTGGAAGTTGAGTGCACACATTGACAACCGTTCTGTTAGATAGCTGCGTTTTGGATTTAGAAGCAGATATTTCCCTGTGCTTACTGCTGTTTCTTCCATATGCCGGTAATGGGCTGAAAACGCCTGTTTTGGGACTCTGCAGAGAAAGTGTTTGCAGACTGCTGAATCCACATATGGGTTTAACTTTGGAAGTTGAGTGCACACATTGACAACCGTTCTGTTAGACAACGGCGTTTTGGATTTAGAAGCAGATATTTCCCTGTGCTTACTGCTGTTTCTTCCATATGCCGGTAATGGGCTGAAAACGCCTGTTTTGGGACTCTGCACAGAAAGTGTTTGCAGACTGCTAAATCCACCCACGGGTTTTACTCTGGAAGTTGAGTGCACAAATTGACAACCGTTCTGTTAGATAGCTGCGTTTTGGATTTGGAAGCAGATATTTCCCTGTGGTTACTGCTGTTTCTTCCATATGCCGGTAATGGGCTGAAAACGCCTGTTTTGGGACTCTGCAGAGAAAGTGTTTGCAGACTGCTGAATCCACACACGGGTTTAACTCTGGAAGTTGAGTGCACACATTGACAAACGTTCTGTTAGATAGCTGCGTTTTGGATTTAGAAGCAGATATTTCCCTGTGCTTACTGCTGTTTCTTCCATATGCAGGAAATGGGCTGAAAACGCCTGCTTTGGGACTCTGCAGAGAAAGTGTTTGCAGGCTGCTGAATCCACACACGGGTTTAACTCTGGAAGTTGAGTGCACACATTGTCAACCGTTCTGTTAGATAGCTGCGTTTTGGATTAAGAAGCAGATATTTCCCTGTGCTTACTGCTGTTTCTTCCATATGCCGGTAATGGGCTGAAAACGCCTGTTTTGGGACTCTGCAGAGAAAGTGTTTGCAGACTGCTGAATCCACACACGGGTTTAACTCTGGAAGTTGAGTGCACACATTGACAACCGTTCTGTTAGATAGCTGCGTTTTGGATTTACAAGCAGACATTTCACTGTGCTTACTGCTGTTTCTTCCATAGGCCGGTAATGGGCTGAAAACGCCTGTTTTGGGACTCTGCAGAGAAGGTGTTTGCAGAGTGCTGAATCCACACACGGGTTTAACTCTGGAAGTTGAGTGCACACATTGACAACCGTTCTGTTAGATAGCTGCGTTTTGGATTTAGAAGCAGATATTTCCCTGTGCTTACTGCTGTTTCTTCCATATGCCGATAACGGGCTGAAAACGCCTGTTTTGGGACTCTGCAGAGAAGGTGTTTGCAGAGTGCTGAATCCACACACGGGTTTAACTCTGGAAGTTCAGAGCACACATTGACAACCGTTCTGTTAGATAGCTGCGTTTTGGATTTAGAAGCAGATATTTCCCTGTGCTTACTGCTGTTTCTTCCATATGCCGATAACGGGCTGAAAACGCCTGTTTTGGGACTCTGCAGAGAAAGCGTTTGCATACTGCTGAATCCACACACGGGTTTAACTCTGGAAGTTGAGTGCACACATTGACAACCGTTCTGTTAGATAGCTGCGTTTTGGATTCAGAAGCAGATATTTCCCTGTGCTTACTGCTGTTTCTTCCATATGCCGGTAATGGGCTGAAAACCTCTGTTTTGGGACTCTGCAGAGAAAGTGTTTGCAGTCTGCTGAATCCACACACTGGTTTAACTCTGGAAGTTGAGTGCACACATTGACAACCGTTCTGTTAGATAGCTGCGTTTTGGATTTCGAAGCAGATATTTCCCTGTGCTTACTGCTGTTTCTTCCATATGCCGGTAATGGGCTGAAAACGCCTGTTTTGGGACTCTGCAGAGAAAGTGTTTGCAGACTGCTGAATCCACACACGGGTTTAACTCTGGAAGTTGAGTGCACACATTGACAACCGTTCTGTTAGATAGCTGGGTTTTGGATTTACAAGCAGACATTTCACTGTGCTTACTGCTGTTTCTTCCATAGGCCGGTAATGGGCTGAAAACGCCTGTTTTGGGACTCTGCAGAGAAGGTGTTTGCAGAGTGCTGAATCCACACACGGGTTTAACTCTGGAAGTTGAGTGCACACATTGACAACCGTTCTGTTAGATAGCTGCGTTTTGGATTTAGAAGCAGATATTTCCCTGTGCTTACTGCTGTTTCTTCCATATGCCGATAACGGGCTGAAAACGCCTGTTTTGGGACTCTGCAGAGAAGGTGTTTGCAGAGTGCTGAATCCACACACGGGTTGAACTCTGGAAGTTCAGAGCACACATTGACAACCGTTCTGTTAGATAGCTGCGTTTTGGATTTAGAAGCAGATATTTCCCTGTGCTTACTGCTGTTTCTTCCATATGCCGATAACGGGCTGAAAACGCCTGTTTTGGGACTCTGCAGAGAAAGCGTTTGCATACTGCTGAATCCACACACGGGTTTAACTCTGGAAGTTGAGTGCACACATTGACAACCGTTCTGTTAGATAGCTGCGTTTTGGATTCAGAAGCAGATATTTCCCTGTGCTTACTGCTGTTTCTTCCATATGCCGGTAATGGGCTGAAAACCTCTGTTTTGGGACTCTGCAGAGAAAGTGTTTGCAGTCTGCTGAATCCACACACTGGTTTAACTCTGGAAGTTGAGTGCACACATTGACAACCGTTCTGTTAGATAGCTGCGTTTTGGATTTAGAAGCAGATATTTCCCTGTGCTTACTGCTGTTTCTTCCATATGCCGGTAATGGGATGAAAACGCCTGTTTTGGGACTCTGCACAGAAAGTGTTTGTAGACTGCTGAATCCACCCACGGGTTTAACTCTGGAAGTTGAGTGCACACATTGGCAACCGTTCTGTTAGATAGCTGCGTTTTGGTTTTAGAAGCAGATATTTCCCTGTGCTTACTGCTGTTTCTTCCCTATGCCGGTAATGGACTGTAAACGCCTGTTTTGGGACTCTGCAGAGAAAGTGTTTGCAGACTGCTGAATCCACACACGGGTTTAACTCTGGAAGTTGAGTGCACACATTGACAACCGTTCTGTTAGATAGCTGCATTTTGTATTTAGAAGCAGATATTTCCCGGTGCTTACTTCTGTTTCTTCAATATGCCTGTAATGGGCTGAAAACGCCTGTTTTGAGACTCTGTAGAGAAAGTGTTTGCAGACTGCTGAATCCACACACGGGTTTAACACTGGAAGTTGAGTGCACAGATTGACAACCATTCTGTTAGATGGCTGCCTTTTGGATTTAGAAGCAGATATTTCACCGTTCTTACTGCTGTTTCTTCCATATGCCGGTAATGGGCTGAAAACGCCTGTTTTGGAACTCTTCAGAGAAAGTGTTTGCAGACTGCTGAATCCACACACGGGTTTAACTCTGGAAGTTGAGTGCACACATTGACAACCGTTCTGTTAGATAACTGCTTTTTGGATATAGAAGCAGATAGTTCCCTGTGCTTACTGCTGTTTCTTCCATATGCTGGTAATGGCCTGAAAACGCCTGTTTTGGAACTTTGCAGAGAAAGTGTTTGCAGACTGCTGAATCCACACACGGGTTTATCTCTGGAAGTTGAGTGCACACATTGACAACCGTTCTGTTAGATAGCTGCGTTTTGGATTTAGAAGCAGATATTTCCCTGTCTTACTGCAGTTTCTTCCATATGCCGGTAATGGGGTGAAAACGCCTGTTTTGGGACTCTGCAGAGAAAGTGTTTGCAGACTGCTGAATCCACACACGGGTTTAACTCTGGAAGTTGAGTGCACACATTGACAACCGTTCTGTTAGATAGCTGCGATTTGGATTTAGAAGCAGATATTTCCCTGTGCTTACTGCAGTTTCTTCCATATGCCGGTAATGGGCTGAAAACGCCTGTTTTGGGACTCTGCAGAGAAAGTGTTTGCAGACTGCTGAATCCACACACGGGTTTAACTCTGGAAGTTGAGTGCACACATTGACAACCGTTCTGTTATATAGCTGCGTTTTGGATTTAGAAGCAGATATTTCCCTGTGGTTACTGCTGTTTCTTCCATATGCCGGAAATGGGCTGAAAACGCCTGCTTTGGGACTCTGCAGAGAAAGTGTTTGCAGGCTGCTGAATCCACACACGGGTTTAACTCTGGAAGTTGAGTGCACACAATGACAACCGTTCTGTTAGATAGCTGCGTTTTGGATTTAGAAGCAGATATTTCCCTGTGCTTACTGCTGTTTCTTCCATATGCCGGTAATGGGCTGAAAACGCCTGTTTTGGGACTCTGCACAGAAATTGTTTGCAGTCTGCTGAATCCACACACGGGTTTAACTCTGGAAGTTGAGTGCACACATTGACAACCGTTCTGTTAGGTAGCTGCGTTTTGGATTTACAAGCAGACATTTCACTGTGCTTACTGCTGTTTCTTCCATATGCCGGTAATGGGCTGAAAACGCCTGTTTTGGGACTCTGCAGAGAAGGTGTTTGCAGAGTGCTGAATCCACACACGGGTTTAACTCTGGAAGTTCAGAGCACACATTGACAACCGTTCTGTTAGATAGCTGCGTTTTGGATTTAGAAGCAGATATTTCCCTGTGCTTACTGCTGTTTCTTCCATATGCCGATAACGGGCTGAAAACGCCTGTTTTGGGACTCTGCAGAGAAAGCGTTTGCAGACTGCTGAATCCACACACGGGTTTAACTCTGGAAGTTGAGTGCACACATTGACAACCGTTCTGTTAGATAGCTGCGTTTTGGATTCAGAAGTAGATATTTCCCTGTGCTTACTGCTGTTTCTTCCATATGCCGGTAATGGGCTGAAAACCTCTGTTTTGGGACTCTGCAGAGAAAGTGTTTGCAGACTGCTGAATCCACACACGGGTTTAACTCTGGAAGTTGAGTGCACACATTGACAACCGTTCTGTTAGATAGCTGCGTTTTGGATTTAGAAGCAGATATTTCCCTGTGCTTACTGCTGTTTCTTCCATATGCCGGTAATGGGCTGAAAACGCCTGTTTTGGGACTCTGCACAGAAAGTGTTTGTAGACTGCTGAATCCACCCACGGGTTTACCTCTGGAAGTTGAGTGCACACATTGGCAACCGTTCTGTTAGATAGCTGCGTTTCGGTTTTAGAAGCAGATATTTCCCTGTGCTTACTGCTGTTTCTTCCCTATGCCGGTAATGGACTGTAAACGCCTGTTTTGGGACTCTGCAGAGAAAGTGTTTGCAGACTGCTGAATCCACACACGGGTTTAACTCTGGAAGTTGAGTGCACACATTGACAACCGTTCTGTTAGATAGCTGCATTTTGTATTTAGAAGCAGATATTTCCCTGTGCTTAATTCTGTTTCTTCAATATGCCTGTAATGGACTGAAAACGCCTGTTTTGGGACTCTGCAGAGAAAGTGTTTGCAGACTGCTGAATCCACACACGGGTTTAACTCCGGAAGTTGAGTGCACAGATTGACAACCATTCTGTTAGATAGCTGCGTTTTGTATTTAGAAGCAGATATTTCCCTGTGCTTACTTCTGTTTCTTCAATATGCCTGTAATGGGCTGAAAACGCCTGTTTTGGGACTCTGCAGAGAAAGTGTTTGCAGACTGCTGAATCCACACACGGGTTTAACTCTGGAAGTTGAGTGCACACATTGACAACCGTTCTGTTAGATAACTGCGTTTTGGATATAGAAGCAGATAGTTCCCTGTGCTTACTGCTGTTTCTTCCATATGCTGGTAATGGCCTGAAAACGCCTGTTTTGGAACTCTGCAGAGAAAGTGTTTGCAGACTGCTGAATCCACACACGGCTTTAACTCTGGAAGTTGAGTGCACACAATGACAACCGTTCTGTTAGATAGCTGCGTTTTGGATTTAGAAGCAGATATTTCCCTGTGCTTACTGCTGTTCCTTCCATATGCCGGTAACGGGCTGAAAACGCCTGTTTTGGGAATCTGCAGAGAAAGTGTTTGCAGACTGCTGAATCCACACACGGGTTTAACTCTGGAAGTTGAGTGCACACATTGACAACCGTTCTGTTAGATAGCTGCGTTTTGGATTTAGAAGCAGATATTTCCCTGTGCTTACTGCAGTTTCTTCCATATGCCGGTAATGGGCTGAAAACGCCTGTTTTGGGACTCTGCAGAGAAAGTGTTTGCAGACTGCTGAATCCACACACGGGT
This sequence comes from Aotus nancymaae, assembly GCF_030222135.1. Classification (NCBI taxonomy): domain Eukaryota; kingdom Metazoa; phylum Chordata; class Mammalia; order Primates; family Aotidae; genus Aotus; species Aotus nancymaae. The sequence goes on from NW_026989066.1 coordinate 67,196, forward strand.
TTAACTCTGGAAGTTGAGTGCACACATTGACAACCGTTCTGTTAGATAGCTGCGTTTTGGATTTAGAAGCAGATATTTCCCTGTGCTTACTGCTGTTTCTTCCATATGCCGGTAATGGGCTGAAAACGCCTGTTTTGGGACTCTGCAGAGAAAGTGTTTGCAGACTGCTGAATCCACATATGGGTTTAACTTTGGAAGTTGAGTGCACACATTGACAACCGTTCTGTTAGACAACGGCGTTTTGGATTTAGAAGCAGATATTTCCCTGTGCTTACTGCTGTTTCTTCCATATGCCGGTAATGGGCTGAAAACGCCTGTTTTGGGACTCTGCACAGAAAGTGTTTGCAGACTGCTGAATCCACCCACGGGTTTTACTCTGGAAGTTGAGTGCACAAATTGACAACCGTTCTGTTAGATAGCTGCGTTTTGGATTTGGAAGCAGATATTTCCCTGTGGTTACTGCTGTTTCTTCCCTATGCCGGTAATGGGCTGAAAACGCCTGTTTTGGGACTCTGCAGAGAAAGTGTTTGCAGACTGCTGAATCCACACACGGGTTTAACTCTGGAAGTTGAGTGCACACATTGACAACCGTTCTGTTAGATAGCTGCGTTTTGGATTTAGAAGCAGATATTTCCCTGTGCTTACTGCTGTTTCTTCCATATGCCGGAAATGGGCTGAAAACGCCTGCTTTGGGACTCTGCAGAGAAAGTGTTTGCAGGCTGCTGAATCCACACACGGGTTTAACTCTGGAAGTTGAGTGCACACATTGTCAACCGTTCTGTTAGATAGCTGCGTTTTGGATTTAGAAGCAGATATTTCCCTGTGCTTACTGCTGTTCCTTCCATATGCCGGTAACGGGCTGAAAACGCCTGTTTTGGGAATCTGCAGAGAAAGTGTTTGCAGACTGCTGAATCCACACACGGGTTTAACTCTGGAAGTTGAGTGCACACATTAACAACCGTTCTGTTAGATAGCTGCGTTTTGGATTTAGAAGCAGATATTTCCCTGTGCTTACTGCAGTTTCTTCCATATGCCGGTAATGGGCTGAAAACGCCTGTTTTGGGACTCTGCAGAGAAAGTGTTTGCAGACTGTTGAATCCACACACGGGTTTAACTCTGGAAGTTGAGTGCACACATTGACAACCGTTCTGTTAGATAGCTGCGTTTTGGATTTAGAAGCAGATATTTCCCTGTGCTTACTGCTGTTTCTTCCATATGCCGGTAATGGGCTGAAAACGCCTGTTTTGGGACTCTGCAGAGAAACTGTTTGCAGACTGCTGAATCCACATATGGGTTTAACTTTGGAAGTTGAGTGCACACATTGACAACCGTTCTGTTAGACAACGGCGTTTTGGATTTAGAAGCAGATATTTCCCTGTGCTTACTGTTGTTTCTTCCATATGCCGGTAATGGGCTGAAAACGCCTGTTTTGGGACTCTGCACAGAAAGTGTTTGCAGACTGCTGAATCCACCCACGGGTTTTACTCTGGAAGTTGAGTGCACAAATTGACAACCGTTCTGTTAGATAGCTGCGTTTTGGATTTGGAAGCAGATATTTCCCTGTGGTTACTGCTGTTTCTTCCATATGCCGGTAATGGGCTGAAAACGCCTGTTTTGGGAATCTGCAGAGAAAGTGTTTGCAGACTGCTGAATCCACACACGGGTTTAACTCTGGAAGTTGAGTGCACACATTGACAACCGTTCTGTTAGATAGCTGCGTTTTGGATTTAGAAGCAGATCTTTCCCTGTGCTTACTGCTGTATCTTCCATATGCCGGAAATGGGCTGAAAACGCCTGCTTTGGGACTCTGCAGAGAAAGTGTTCGCAGGCTGCTGAATCCACACACGGGTTTAACTCTGGAAGTTGAGTGCACACATTGTCAACCGTTCTGTTAGATAGCTGCGTTTTGGATTTAGAAGCAGATATTTCCCTGTGCTTACTGCTGTTTCTTCCATATGCCGGTAATGGGCTGAAAACGCCTGTTTTGGGACTCTGCACAGAAATTGTTTGCAGACTGCTGAATCCACACACGGGTTTAACTCTGGAAGCTGAGTGCACACATTGACAACCGTTCTGTTAGGTAGCTGCGTTTTGGATTTACAAGCAGACATTTCACTGTGCTTACTGCTGTTTCTTCCATATGCCGGTAATGGGCTGAAAACGCCTGTTTTGGGACTCTGCAGAGAAGGTGTTTGCAGAGTGCTGAATCCACACACGGGTTTAACTCTGGAAGTTCAGAGCACACATTGACAACCGTTCTGTTAGATAGCTGCGTTTTGGATTTAGAAGCAGATATTTCCCTGTGCTTACTGCTATTTCTTCCATATGCCGGTAATGGGCTGAAAACGCCTGTTTTGGGACTCTGCAGAGAAAGTGTTTGCAGACTGCTGAATCCACACACGGGTTTAACTCTGGAAGTTGAGTGCACACATTGACAACCGTTCTGTTAGATAGCTGCATTTTGTATTTAGAAGCAGATATTTCCCTGTGCTTACTTCTGTTTCTTCAATATGCCTGTAATGGGCTGAAAACGCCTGTTTTGGGACTCTGCCGAGAAAGTGTTTGCAGACTGCTGAATCCACACACGGGTTTAACTCCGGAAGTTGAGTGCACAGATTGACAACCATTCTGTTAGATAGCTGCGTTTTGTATTTAGAAGCAGATATTTCCCTGTGCTTACTTCTGTTTCTTCAATATGCCTGTAATGGGCTGAAAACGCCTGTTTTGGGACTCTGCAGAGAAAGTGTTTGCAGACTGCTGAATCCACACACGGGTTTAACTCTGGAAGTTGAGTGCACACATTGACAACCGTTCTGTTAGATAACTGCGTTTTGGATATAGAAGCAGATAGTTCCCTGTGCTTACTGCTGTTTCTTCCATATGCTGGTAATGGCCTGAAAACGCCTGTTTTGGAACTCTGCAGAGAAAGTGTTTGCAGACTGCTGAATCCACACACGGGTTTAACTCTGGAAGTTGAGTGCACACATTGACAACCGTTCTGTTAGATAGCTGCGTTTTGGATTTAGAAGCAGATATTTCCCTGTGCTTACTGCTGTTTCTTCCATATGCCGATAACGGGCTGAAAACGACTGTTTTGGGACTCTGCAGAGAAAGTGTTTGCAGACTGCTGAATCCACACACGGGTTTAACTCTGGAAATTGAGTGCACACATTGACAACCGTTCTGTTAGATAGCTGCGTTTTGGATTTAGAAGCAGATATTTCCCTGTGCTTACTGCTGTTTCTTCCATATGCCGGTAATGGGCTGAAAACCTCTGTTTTGGGACTCTGCAGAGAAAGTGTTTGCAGACTGCTGAATACACACACGGCTTTAACTCTGGAAGTTGAGTGCACACAATGACAACCGTTCTGTTAGATAGCTGCGTTTTGGATTTAGAAGCAGATATTTCCCTGTGCTTACTGCTGTTCCTTCCATATGCCGGTAACGGGCTGAAAACGCCTGTTTTGGGAATCTGCAGAGAAAGTGTTTGCAGACTGCTGAATCCACACACGGGTTTAACTCTGGAAGTTGAGTGCACACATTGACAACCGTTCTGTTAGATAGCTGCGTTTTGGATTTAGAAGCACATATTTCCCTGTGCTTACTGCAGTTTCTTCCATATGCCGGTAATGGGCTGAAAACGCCTGTTTTGGGACTCTGCAGAGAAAGTGTTTGCAGACTGCTGAATCCACACACGGGTTTAACTCTGGAAGTTGAGTGCACACATTGACAACCGTTCTGTTAGATAGCTGCGTTTTGGATTTAGAAGCAGATCTTTCCCTGTGCTTACTGCTGTTTCTTCCATATGCCGGTAATGGGCTGAAAACGCCTGTTTTGGGACTCTGCAGAGAAAGTGTTTGCAGACTGCTGAATCCACATATGGGTTTAACTTTGGAAGTTGAGTGCACACATTGACAACCGTTCTGTTAGACAACGGCGTTTTGGATTTAGAAGCAGATATTTCCCTGTGCTTACTGCTGTTTCTTCCATATGCCGGTAATGGGCTGAAAACGCCTGTTTTGGGACTCTGCACAGAAAGTGTTTGCAGACTGCTGAATCCACCCACGGGTTTTACTCTGGAAGTTGAGTGCACAAATTGACAACCGTTCTGTTAGATAGCTGCGTTTTGGATTTGGAAGCAGATATTTCCCTGTGGTTACTGCTGTTTCTTCCATATGCCGGTAATGGGCTGAAAACGCCTGTTTTGGGACTCTGCAGAGAAAGTGTTTGCAGACTGCTGAATCCACACACGGGTTTAACTCTGGAAGTTGAGTGCACACATTGACAACCGTTCTGTTAGATAGCTGCGTTTTGGATTTAGAAGCAGATATTTCCCTGTGCTTACTGCTGTTTCTTCCATATGCCGGAAATGGGCTGAAAACGCCTGCGTTGGGACTCTGCAGAGAAAGTGTTTGCAGGCCGCTGAATCCACACACGGGTTTAACTCTGGAAGTTGAGTGCACACATTGTCAACCGTTCTGTTAGATAGCTGCGTTTTGGATTTAGAAGCAGATATTTCCCTGTGCTTACTGCTGTTCCTTCCATATGCCGGTAACGGGCTGAAAACGCCTGTTTTGGGAATCTGTAGAGAAAGTGTTTGCAGACTGCTGAATCCACACACGGGTTTAACTCTGGAAGTTGAGTGCACACATTGACAACCGTTCTGTTAGATAGCTGCGTTTTGGATTTAGAAGCAGATATTTCCCTGTGCTTACTGCAGTTTCTTCCATATGCCGGTAATGGGCTGAAAACGCCTGTTTTGGGACTCTGCAGAGAAAGTGTTTGCAGACTGCTGAATCCACACACGGGTTTAACTCTGGAAGTTGAGTGCACACATTGACAACCGTTCTGTTAGATAGCTGCGTTTTGGATTTAGAAGCAGATATTTCGCTGTGCTTACTGCTGTTTCTTCCATATGCCGGTAATGGGCTGAAAACGCCTGTTTTGGGACTCTGCAGAGAAACTGTTTGCAGACTGCTGAATCCACATATGGGTTTAACTTTGGAAGTTGAGTGCACACATTGACAACCGTTCTGTTAGACAACGGCGTTTTGGATTTAGAAGCAGATATTTCACTGTGCTTACTGCTGTTTCTTCCATATGCCGGTAATGGGCTGAAAACGCCTGTTTTGGGACTCTGCACAGAAAGTGTTTGCAGACTGCTGATTCCACACACGGGTTTTACTCTGGAAGTTGAGTGCACAAATTGACAACCGTTCTGTTAGATAGCTGCGTTTTGGAGTTGGAAGCAGATATTTCCCTGTGGTTACTGCTGTTTCTTCCATATGCTGGTAATGGGCTGAAAACGCCTGTTTTGGGACTCTGCAGAGAAAGTGTTTGCAGACTGCTGAATCCACACACGGGTTTAACTCTGGAAGTTGAGTGCACACATTGACAACCGTTCTGTTAGATAGCTGCGTTTTGGATTTAGAAGCAGATATTTCCCTGTGCTTACTGCTGTTTCTTCCATATGCCGGAAATGGGCTGAAAACGCCTGCTTTGGGACTCTGCAGAGAAAGTGTTTGCAGGCTGCTGAATCCACACACGGGTTTAACTCTGGAAGTTGAGTGCACACATTGTCAACCGTTCTGTTAGATAGCTGCGTTTTGGATTTAGAAGCAGATATTTCCCTGTGCTTACTGCTGTTTCTTCCATATGCCGGTAATGGGCTGAAAACGCCTGTTTTCGGACTCTGCACAGAAATTGTTTGCAGACTGCTGAATCCACACACGGGTTTAACTCTGGAAGTTGAGTGCACACATTGACAACCGTTCTGTTAGGTAGCTGCGTTTTGGATTTACAAGCAGACATTTCACTGTGCTTACTGCTGTTTCTTCCATATGCCGGTAATGGGCTGAAAACGCCTGTTTTGGGACTCTGCAGAGAAGGTGTTTGCAGAGTGCTGAATCCACACACGGGTTTAACTCTGGAAGTTCAGAGCACACATTGACAACCGTTCTGTTAGATAGCTGCGTTTTGGATTTAGAAGCAGATATTTCCCTGTGCTTACTGCTGTTTCTTCCATATGCCGATAACGGGCTGAAAACGCCTGTTTTGGGACTCTGCAGAGAAAGCGTTTGCATACTGCTGAATCCACACACGGGTTTAACTCTGGAAGTTGAGTGCACACATTGACAACCGTTCTGTTAGATAGCTGCGTTTTGGATTCAGAAGCAGATATTTCCCTGTGCTTACTGCTGTTTCTTCCATATGCCGGTAATGGGCTGAAAACCTCTGTTTTGGGACTCTGCAGAGAAAGTGTTTGCAGTCTGCTGAATCCACACACTGGTTTAACTCTGGAAGTTGAGTGCACACATTGACAACCGTTCTGTTAGATAGCTGCGTTTTGGATTTAGAAGCAGATATTTCCCTGGGCTTACTGCTGTTTCTTCCATATGCCGGTAATGGGCTGAAAACGCCTGTTTTGGGACTCTGCACAGAAAGTGTTTGTAGACTGCTGAATCCACCCACGGGTTTAACTCTGGAAGTTGAGTGCACACATTGGCAACCGTTCTGTTAGATAGCTGCGTTTTGGTTTTAGAAGCAGATATTTCCCTGTGCTTACTGCTGTTTCTTCCCTATGCCGGTAATGGACTGTAAACGCCTGTTTTGGGACTCTGCAGAGAAAGTGTTTGCAGACTGCTGAATCCACACACGGGTTTAACTCTGGAAGTTGAGTGCACACATTGACAACCGTTCTGTTAGATAGCTGCGATTTGGATTTAGAAGCAGATATTTCCCTGTGCTTACTGCAGTTTCTTCCATATGCCGGTAATGGGCTGAAAACGCCTGTTTTGGGACTCTGCAGAGAAAGTGTTTGCAGACTGCTGAATCCACATATGGGTTTAACTTTGGAAGTTGAGTGCACACATTGACAACCGTTCTGTTAGACAACGGCGTTGTTTATTTAGAAGCAGATATTTCCCTGTGCTTACTGCTGTTTCTTCCATATGCCGGTAATGGGCTGAAAACGCCTGTTTTGGGACTCTGCAGAGAAGGTGTTTGCAGAGTGCTGAATCCACACACGGGTTTAACTCTGGAAGTTGAGTGCACACATTGACAACCGTTCTGTTAGATAGCTGCATTTTGTATTTAGAAGCAGATATTTCCCTGTGCTTACTTCTGTTTCTTCAATATGCCTGTAATGGGCTGAAAACGCCTGTTTTCGGACTCTGCAGAGAAAGTGTTTGCAGACTGCTGAATCCACACACGGGTTTAACTCCGGAAGTTGAGTGCACAGATTGACAACCATTCTGTTAGATAGCTGCGTTTTGTATTTAGAAGCAGATATTTCCCTGTGCTTACTTCTGTTTCTTCAATATGCCTGTAATGGGCTGAAAACGCCTGTTTTGGGACTCTGCAGAGAAAGTGTTTGCAGACTGCTGAATCCACACACGGGTTTAACTCTGGAAGTTGAGTGCACACATTGACAACCGTTCTGTTAGATAACTGCGTTTTGGATATAGAAGCAGATAGTTCCCTGTGCTTACTGCTGTTTCTTCCATATGCTGGTAATGGCCTGAAAACGCCTGTTTTGGGACTCTGCAGAGAAAGTGTTTGCAGACTGCTGAATCCACACACGGGTTTAACTCTGGAAGTTGAGTGCACACATTGACAACCGTTCTGTTAGATAGCTGCGTTTTGGATTTGGAAGCAGATATTTCCCTGTGCTTACTGCTGTTTCTTCCATATGCCGATAACGGGCTGAAAACGACTGTTTTGGGACTCTGCAGAGAAAGTGTTTGCAGACTGCTGAATCCACACACGGGTTTAACTCTGGAAGTTGACTGCACACATTGACAACCGTTCTGTTAGATAGCTGCGTTTTGGATTTAGAAGCAGATATTTCCCTGTGCTTACTGCTGTTTCTTCAATATGCCGGTAATGGGCTGAAAACCTCTGTTTTGGGACTCTGCAGAGAAAGTGTTTGCAGAGTGCTGAATCCACCCACGGGTTTAACTCTGGAAGTTGAGTGCACACATTGGCAACCGTTCTGTTAGATAGCTGCGTTTTGGTTTTAGAAGCAGATATTTCCCTGTGCTTACTGCTGTTTCTTCCCTGTGCCGGTAATTTGATGTAAACGCCTGTTTTGGGACTCTGCAGAGAAAGTGTTTGCAGACTGCTGAATCCACACACGGGTTTAACTCTGGAAGTTGAGTGCACACATTGACAACCGTTCTGTTAGATAGCTGTGTTTTGGATTTAGAAGCAGATATTTCCCTGTGCTTACTTCTGTTTCTTCAATATGCCTGTAATGGGCTGAAAATGCCTGTTTTGGGACTCTGCAGACAAAGTGTTTGCAGACTGCTGAATCCACACACGGGTTTAACTCTGGAAGTTGAGTGCACAGATTGACAACCATTCTGTTAGATGGCTGCCTTTTGGATTTAGAAGCAGATATTTCCCCGTGCTTACTGCTGTTTCTTCCATATGCCGCTAATTGGCTGAAAACGCCTGTTTTGGAACTATTCAGAGAAAGGGTTTGCAGACTGCTGAATCCACACACGGGTTTAACTCTGGAAGTTGAGTGCACACATTGACAACCGTTCTGTTACATAGCTGCGTTTTGGATTTAGAAGCAGATATTTCCCTGTGCTTACTGCTGTTTCTTCCATATGCCGATAACGGGCTGAAAACGACTGTTTTGGGACTCTGCAGAGAAAGTGTTTGCATACTGCTGAATCCACACACGTGTTTAACTCTGGAAGTTGAGTGCACACATTGACAACCGTTCTGTTAGATAGCTGCGTTTTGGATTTAGAAGCAGATATTTCCCTGTGCTTACTGCTGTTTCCTCCATATGCCAGTAATGGGCTGAAAACGCCTGTTTTGGGACTCTGCAGAGAAAGTGTTTGCAGACTGCTGAATCCACACACGGGTTTAACTCTGGAAGTTGAGTGCAAACATTGACAACCGTTCTGTTAGATAGCTAGGTTTTGGATTTCGAAGCAGATAGTTTCCTGTGCTTACTGCTGTTTCTTCCATAAACTGGTAATGGGCTGAATACGCCTGTTTTGGGACTCTGCAGAGAAAGTGTTTGCAGACTGCTGAATCCACACACGGGTTTAACTCTGGAAGTTGAGTGCACGCATTGACAACCGTTCTGTTAGATAGCTGCGTTTTGGATTCAGAAGCAGATATTTCCCTGTGCTTACTGCTGTTTCTTCCATATGCCGGTAATGGACTGAAAACGCCTGTTTTGGAACTCTGCAGAGAAAGTGTTTGCAGACGGCTGAATCCACACACGGGTTTAACTCTGGAAGTTGAGTGCACACATTGACAACCGTTCTGTTAGATAGCTGCGTTTTGGATTTCGAAGCAGATATTTCCCTGTGGTTACTGCTGTTTCTTCCATATGCCTGTAATGGGCTAAAAACGCCTGTTTTGGGACTCTGCAGAGAAAGTGTTTGCAGACTGCTGATTCCACACACGGGTTTAACTCCGGAAGTCGAGTGCACACATTGACAACCGTTCTGTTAGATAGCTGCGTTTTGGATTTAGAAGCAGATATTTCCCTGTGCTTACTGCTGTTTCTTCCATATGCCGGTAATGGGCTGAAAACGCCTGTTTTGCAACTCTGCAGAGAAAGTGTTTGCAGACTGCTGAATCCACACACGGGTTTAACTCTGGAAGTCGAGTGCAAACATTGACAACCGTTCTGTTAGATAACTGCGTTTTGGAATTAGAAGCAGATAGTTTCCTGTGCTTACTGCTGTTTCTTCCATAAGCTGGTAATGGGCTGAAAACGCCTGTTTTGGGACTCTGCAGAGAAGGTGTTTGCAGACTGCTGAATCCACACACGGGTTTAACTCTGGAAGTTGAGTGCACACATTGACACCGTTCTGTTAGATAGCTGCGTTTTGGATTTAGAGGCAGATATTTCCCTGTGCTTACTGCTGTTTCTTCCATATGCCGGTAATGGGCTGAAAAAGCCTGTTTTGGGACTCTGCAGAGAAAGTGTTTGCAGACTGCTGAATCCACACACGGGTTTAACTCTGGAAGTTGAGTGCACACATTGACAACCGTTCTGTTAGATAGCTGCGTTTTGGATTTAGAAGCAGATGTTTCCCTGTGCTTACTGCTGTTTCCTCCATATGCCGGTAATGGGCTGAAAACGCCTGTTTTCGGACTCTGCAGAGAAAGTTTTTGCAGACTGCTGAATCCACACACGGGTTTAACTCTGGAAGTTGAGTGCAAACATTGACAACCGTTCTGTTAGATAACTGCATTTTGGAATTAGAAGCAGATAGTTTCCTGTGCTTACTGCTGTTTCTTCCATATGCCGGTAATGGGCTGAAAACGCCTGTTTTGGGACTCAGCAGAGAAAGTGTTTGCAGACTGCTGAATCCACATATGGGTTTAACTTTGGAAGTTGAGTGAACACATTGACAACCGTTCTGTTAGACAACGGCGTTTTGGATTTAGAAGCAGATATTTCCCTGTGCTTACTGCTGTTTCTTCCATATGCCGGTAATGGGCTGAAAACGCCTGTTTTGGGACTCTGCACAGAAAGTGTTTGCAGACTGCTGAATCCACCCACGGGTTTTACTCTGGAAGTTGAGTGCACAAATTGACAACCGTTCTGTTAGATAGCTGCGTTTTGGATTTGGAAACAGATATTTCCCTGTGCTTACTGCTGTTTCTTCCATATGCCGGTAATGGGCTGAAAACGCCTGTTTTGGGACTCTGCAGAGAAAGTGTTTGCAGACTGCTGAATCCACACACGGGTTTAACTCTGGAAGTTGAGTGCACACATTGACAACCGTTCTGTTAGATAGCTGCGTTTTGGATTTAGAAGCAGATATTTCCCTGTGCTTACTGCTGTTTCTTCCATATGCCGGAAATGGGATGAAAACGCCTGCTTTGGGACTCTGCAGAGAAAGTGTTTGCAGGCTGCTGAATCCACACACGTCTTTAACTCTGGAATTTGAGTGCACCATTGACAACCGTTCTGTTAGAGAGCTGCGTTTTGGATTTAGAAGCAGATATTTCCCTGTGCTTACTGCTGTTTCTTCCATATGCCGGTAATGGGCTGAAAACGCCTGTTTTGGGACTCTGCAGAGAAAGTGTTTGCAGATTGCTGAATCCACTCACGGGTTTAACTCTGGAAGTTGAGTGCACACATTGACAACTGTTCTGTTAGATAGCTGCATTTTGAATTTAGAAGCAGATATTTCCCTGTGCTTACTTCTGTTTCTTCAATATGCCTGTAATGGGCTGAAAACGCCTGTTTTGGGACTCTGCAGAGAAAGTGTTTGCAGACTGCTGAATCCACACACGGGTTTAACTCTGGAAGTTGAGTGCACACATTGACAACCGTTCTGTTAGATAGCTGCGTTTTGGAATTAGAAGAAGATATTTCCCTGTGCTTACTGCTGTTTCTTCCATATGCCAGTAATGGGCTGAAAACGCCAGTTTTGGGACTCTGCAGAGAAAGTGTTTGCAGACTGCTGAATCCACACACGGGTTTAACTCTGGAAGTTGAGTGCACACATTGACAACCGTTCTGTTAGATAGCTGCATTTTGGATTTAGAAGCAGATATTTCCCTGTGCTTACTGCTGTTTCTTCCATATGCCGGTAATGGGCTGAAAACGCCTGTTTTGGGACTCTGCAGAGAAAGTGTTTGCAGACTGCTGAATCCACACACGGGTTTAACTCTGGAAGTTGAGTGCACACAATGACAACCGTTCTGTTAGATAGCTGCGTTTTGTATTTAGAAGGAGATATTTCCCTGTGCTTACTGCTGTTCCTTCCATATGCCGGTAACGGGCTGAAAACGCCTGTTTTGGGAATCTGCAGAGAAAGTGTTTGCAGACTGCTGAATCCACACACGGGTTTAACTCTGGAAGTTGAGTGCACACATTGACAACCGTTCTGTTAGATAGCTGCGTTTTGGATTTAGAAGCAGATATTTCCCTGTGCTTACTGCAGTTTCTTCCATATGCCGGTAATGGGCTGAAAACGCCTGTTTTGGGACTCTGCAGAGAAAGTGTTTGCAGACTGCTGAATCCACACACGGGTTTAAATCTGAAAGTTGAGTGCACACATTGACAACCCTTCTGTTAGATAGCTGCGTTTTGGATTTAAAAGCAGATATTTCCCTGTGCTTACTGCTGTTTCTTCCATATGCCGGTAATGGGCTGAAAACGCCTGTTTTGGGACTCTGCAGAGAAAGTGTTTGCAGACTGCTGAATCCACACACGGGTTTAACTCTGGAAGTTGAGTGCACACATTGACAACCGTTCTGTTAGATAGCTGCGTTTTGGATTTAGAAGCAGATATTTCCCTGTCCTTACTGCAGTTTCTTTCATATGCCGGTAATGGGTTGAAAACGCCTGTTTTGAGACTCTGCAGAGAAAGTATTTGCAGACTGCTGAATCCACACACGGTTTTAACTCTGGAAGTTGAGTGCACACATTGACAACCGTTCTGTTAGATAGCTGCGTTTTGGATTTAGAAGCAGATATTTCCCTGTGCTTACTGCTGTTTCTTCCATATGCCGGTAATAGGCTGAAAACGCCTGTTTTGGGACTCTGCAGAGAAGGTGTTTGCAGACTGCTGAATCCACACACGGGTTTAACTCTGGAAGTTGAGTGCACACATTGACAACCGTTCTGTTAGATAGCTGCGTTTTGGATTTAGAGGCAGATATTTCCCTGTGCTTACTGCTGTTTCTTCCATATGCCGGTAATGGGCTGAAAAAGCCTGTTTTGGGACTCTGCAGAGAAAGTGTTTGCATACTGCTGAATCCACACACGGGTTTAACTCTGGAAGTTGAGTGCACACATTGACAACCGTTCTGTTAGATAGCTGCGTTTTGGATTTAGAAGCAGATATTTCCCTGTGCTTACTGCTCTTTCTTCCATATGCCGGTAATGGGCTGAAAAAGCCTGTTTTGGGACTCTGCAGAGAAAGTGTTTGCATACTGCTGAATCCACACACGGGTTTAACTCTGGAAGTTGAGTGCACACATTGACAACCGTTCTGTTAGATAGCTGCGTTTTGGATTTAGAGGCAGATATTTCCCTGTGCTTACTGCTGTTTCTTCCATATGCCGGTAATGGGCTGAAAAAGCCTGTTTTGGGACTCTGCAGAGAAAGTGTTTGCATACTGCTGAATCCACACACGGGTTTAACTCTGGAAGTTGAGTGCACACATTGACAACCGTTCTGTTAGATAGCTGCGTTTTGGATTTAGAAGCAGATATTTCCCTGTGCTTACTGCTGTTTCTTCCAAATGCCAGTAACGGGCTGAAAACGCCTGTTTTGGGACTCTGCAGAGAAAGTGTTTGCAGACTGCTGAATCCACACACGGGTTTAACTCTGGAAGTTGAGTGCACACATTGACAACCGTTCTGTTAGATAGCTGCGTTTTGGATTTAGAAGCAGATCTTTCCCTGTGCTTACTGCTCTTTCTTCCATATGCCGGTAATGGGATGAAAACGCCTGTTTTGTGAATCTGCAGAGAAAGTGTTTGCAGACTGCTGAATCCACACACGGGTTTAACTCTGGAAGTTGAGTGCACACATTGACAACCGTTCTGTTATATAGCTGCGTTTTGGATTTAGAAGCAGATATTTCCCTGTGCTTACTGCTGTTTCTTCCATATGCCGGTAATGGGCTGAAAACGCCTGTTTTGGGACTCTGCAGAGATAGAGTTTGCAGACTGCTGAATCCACACATGGGTTTAACTCTGGAAGTTGAGTGCACACATTGACAACCGTTCTGTTAGATAGCTGCGTTTTGGATTTAGAAGCAGATATTTCCCTGTGCTTACTGCTGTTTCTTCCATATGCCGATAATGGGCTGAAAACGCCTGTTTTGGGACTCTGCAGAGAAAGTGTTTGCAGACTGCTGAATCCACACACGGGTTTAACTCTGGAAGTTGAGTGCACACATTGGCAACCGTTCTGTTAGATAGCTGCGTTTTGGAATTAGAAGAAGATATTTCCCTGGGCTTACTGCTGTTTCTTCCATATGCCAGTAATGGGCTGAAAACGCCAGTTTTGGGACTCTGCAGAGAAAGTGTTTGCAGACTGCTGAATCCACACACGGGTTTAACTCTGGAAGTTGAGTGCACACATTGACAACCGTTCTGTTAGATAGCTGCATTTTGGATTTAGAAGCAGATATTTCCCTGTGCTTACTGCTGTTTCTTCCATATGCGGGTAATGGGCTGAAAACGCCTGTTTTGGGACTCTGCAGAGAAAGTGTTTGCAGACTGCTGAATCCACACATGGCTTTAACTCTGGAAGTTGAGTGCACACAATGACAACCGTTCTGTTAGATAGCTGCGTTTTGGATTTAGAAGCAGATATTTCCCTGTGCTTACTGCTGTTCCTTCCATATGACGGTAACGGGCTGAAAACGCCTGTTTTGGGAATCTGCAGAGAAAGTGTTTGCAGACTGCTGAATCCACACACGGGTTTAACTCTGGAAGTTGAGTGCACACATTGACAACCGTTCTGTTAGATAGCTGCGTTTTGGATTTAGAAGCAGATATTTCCCTGTGCTTACTGCAGTTTCTTCCATATGCCGGTAATGGGCTGAAAACGCCTGTTTTGGGACTCTGCAGAGAAAGTGTTTGCAGACTGCTGAATCCACACACGGGTTTAACTCTGGAAGTTGAGTGCACACATTGACAACCCTTCTGTTAGATAGCTGCGTTTTGGATTTAGAAGCAGATATTTCCCTGTGCTTACTGCTGTTTCTTCCATATGCCGGTAATGGGCTGAAAACGCCTGTTTTGGGACTCTGCAGAGAAAGTGTTTGCAGACTGCTGAATCCACACACGGGTTTAACTCTGGAAGTTGAGTGCACACATTGACAACCGTTCTCTTAGATAGCTGCGTTTTGGATTTAGAAGCAGATATTTCCCTGTGCTTACTGCAGTTTCTTTCATATGCCGGTAATGGGCTGAAAACGCCTGTTTTAGGACTCTGCAGAGAAAGTATTTGCAGACTGCTGAATCCACACACGGGTTTAACTCTGGAAGTTGACTGCACACATTGACAACCGTTCTGTTAGATAGCTGCGTTTTGGATTTGGAAGCCGACATTTCACTGTGCTTACTGCTGTTTCTTCCATATGCCGGTAATTGGCTGAAAACGCCTGTTTTGGGACTCTGCAGAGAAAGTGTTTGCAGACTGCTGAATCCACACACGGGTTTAACTCTGGAAGTTGAGTGCACACATTGACAACCGTTCTGTTAGATAGCTGCGTTTTGGATTTAGAAGCAGATATTTCCCTGTGCTTACTGCTGTTTCTTCCAAATGCCAGTAACGGGCTGAAAACGCCTGTTTTGGGACTCTGCAGAGAAAGTTTTGCGGACTGCTGAATCCACACACGGGTTTAACTCTGGAAGTTGAGTGCACACATTGACAACCGTTCTGTTAGAAAGCTGCGTTTTGGATTTAGAAGCAGATGTTTCCCTGTGCTTACTGCAGTTTCTTCCATATGCCGGTAATGGGCTGAAAACGCCTGTTTTGGGAATCTGCAGAGAAAGTGATTGCAGACTGCTGAATCCACACACGGGTTTAACTCTGGAAGTTGAGTGCACACATTGACAACCCTTCTGTTAGATAGCTGCGTTTTGGATTTAGAAGCAGATATTTCCCTGTGCTTACTGCTGTTTCTTCCATATGCCGGTAATGGGCTGAAAACGCCTGTTTTGGGACTCTGCAGAGAAAGTGTTTGCAGACTGCTGAATCCACACACGGGTTTAACTCTGGAAGTTGAGTGCACACATTGACAACCGTTCTGTTAGATAGCTGCGTTTTGGATTTAGAAGCAGATATTTCCCTGTGCTTACTGCAGTTTCTTTCATATGCCGGTAATGGGTTGAAAACGCCTGTTTTAGGACTCTGCAGAGAAAGTATTTGCAGACTGCTGAATCCACACACGGGTTTAACTCTGGAAGTTGACTGCACACATTGACAACCGTTCTGTTAGATAGCTGCGTTTTGGATTTAGAAGCTGATATTTCCCTGTGCTTACTGCTGTTTCTTCCATATGCCGGTAATAGGCTGAAAACGCCTGTTTTGGGACTCTGCACAGAAATTGTTTGCAGACTGCTGAATCCACACACGGGTTTAACTCTGGAAGTTGAGTGCACACATTGACAACCGTTCTTTTAGATACCTGCGTTTTGGATTTGGAAGCCGACATTTCACTGTGCTTACTGCTGTTTCTTCCATATGCCGGTAATGGGCTGAAAACGCCTGTTTTGGGACTCTGCAGAGAAAGTGTTTGCAGACTGCTGAATCCACACACGGGTTTAACTCTGGAAGTTGAGTGCACACATTGACAACCGTTCTGTTAGATAACTGCGTTTTGGAATTAGAAGCAGATAGTTTCCTGTGCTTACTGCTGTTTCTTCCATAAGCTGGTAATGGGCTGAAAACGCCTGTTTTGGGACTCTGCAGAGAAGGTGTTTGCAGACTGCTTAATCCACACACGGGTTTAACTCTGGAAGTTGAGTGCACACATTGACAACCGTTCTGTTAGATAGCTGCGTTTTGGATTTAGAAGCAGATATTTCCCTGTGCTTACTGCAGTTTCTTTCATATGCCGGTAATGGGTTGAAAACGCCTGTTTTAGGACTCTGCAGAGAAAGTATTTGCAGACTGCTGAATCCACACACGGGTTTAACTCTGGAAGTTGACTGCACAAATTGACAACCGTTCTGTTAGATAGCTGCGTTTTGGATTTAGAAGCTGATATTTCCCTGTGCTTACTGCTGTTTCTTCCATATGCCGGTAATAGGCTGAAAACGCCTGTTTTGGGACTCTGCACAGAAGTTGTTTGCAGACTGCTGAATCCACACACGGGTTTAACTCTGGAAGTTGAGTGCACACATTGACAACCGTTCTTTTAGATACCTGCGTTTTGGATTTGGAAGCCGACATTTCACTGTGCTTACTGCTGTTTCTTCCATATGCCGGTAATGGGCTGAAAACGCCTGTTTTGGGACTCTGCAGAGAAAGTGTTTGCAGACTGCTGAATCCACACACGGGTTTAACTCTGGAAGTTGAGTGCACACATTGACAACCGTTCTGTTAGATAACTGTGTTTTGGTTTTAGAAGCAGATGTTTCCCTGTGCTTACTGCTGTTTCTTCCATATGCCGGTAGCGGGCTGAAAACGCCTGTTTGGGGACTCTGCAGAGAAAGTGTTTGCAGACTGCTGAATCCACACACGGGTTAACTCTGGAAGTTGAGTGCACACATTGACAACCGTTCCGTTAGATAGCTGCGTTTTGGATTTAGAAGCAGATATTTCCCTGTGCTTACTGCTGTTTCTTCCATATGCCGGTAACGGGCTGAAAACGCCTCTTTTGGGACTCTGCAGAGAAAGTGTTTGCAGACTGCTGAATCCACACACGGATTTAACTCTGGAAGTTGAGTGCACACATTGACAACCGTTCTGTTACATAGCTGCGATTTGGATTTAGAAGCAGATGTTTCCCTGTGCTTACTGCTGTTTCTTCCATATGCCGGTAATGGGCTGAAAACGCCTGTTTTCGGACTCTGCAGAGAAAGTTTTTGCAGACTGCTGAATCCACACACGGGTTTAACTCTGGAAGTTGAGTGCACACATTGACAACCGTTCTGTTAGATAACTGCGTTTTGGAATTAGAAGCAGATAGTTTCCTGTGCTTACTGCTGTTTCTTCCATAAGCTGGTAATGGGCTGAAAACGCCTGTTTTGGGACTCTGCAGAGAAGGTGTTTGCAGACTGCTTAATCCACACACGGGTTTAACTCTGGAAGTTGAGTGCACACATTGACAACCGTTCTGTTAGATAGCTGCGTTTTGGATTTAGAAGCAGATATTTCCCTGTGCTTACTGCTGTTTGTTCCATATGCCGGTAATGGGCTGAAAACGCCTGTTTTGGAACTCTGCAGAGAAAGTGTTTGCAGACTGCTGAATCCACCCACGGGTTGAACTCTGGAAGTTGAGTGCACACATTGGCAACCGTTCTGTTAGATAGCTGCGTTTTGGTTTTAGAAGAAGATATTTCCCTGTGCTTACTGCTGTTTCTTCCCTATGCCGGTAATGGGCTTTAAACGCCTGTTTTGGGACTCTGCAGAGAAAGTGTTTGCAGACTGCTAAATCCACACACGGGTTTAACTCTGGAAGTTGAGTGCACACATTGACAACCGTTCTGTTAGATAGCTGCGTTTTGGATTTAGAAGCAGATATTTCCCTGTGCTTACTGCTCTTTCTTCCATATGCCGGTAATGGGATGAAAACGCCTGTTTTGTGAATCTGCAGAGAAAGTGTTTGCAGACTGCTGAATCCACACACGGGTTTAACTCTGGAAGTTGAGTGCACACATTGACAACCGTTCTATTATATAGCTGCGTTTTGGATTTAGAAGCAGATATTTCCCTGTGCTTACTGCTGTTTCTTCCATATGCCGGTAATGGGCTGAAAACGCCTGTTTTGGGACTCTGCAGAGAAAGTGTTTGCAGACTGCTGAATCCACACACGGGTTTAACTCTGGAAGTTGAGTGCACACATTGACAACCGTTCTGTTAGATAGCTGCGTTTTGGATTTAGAAGCAGATATTTCCCTGTGCTTACTGCTGTTTCTTCCATATGCCGATAATGGGCTGAAAACGCCTGTTTTGGGACTCTGCAGAGAAAGTGTTTGCAGACTGCTGAATCCACACACGGGTTTAACTCTGGAAGTTGAGTGCACACATTGACAACCGTTCTGTTAGATAGCTGCGTTTTGGAATTAGAAGAAGATATTTCCCTGTGCTTACTGCTGTTTCTTCCATATGCCAGTAAAGGGCTGAAAACGCCAGTTTTGGGACTCTGCAGAGAAAGTGTTTGCAGACTGCTGAATCCACACACGGGTTTAACTCTGGAAGTTGAGTGCACACACTGACAACCGTTCTGTTAGATAGCTGCATTTTGGATTTAGAAGCAGATATTTCCCTGTGCTTACTGCTGTTTCTTCCATATGCGGGTAACGGGCTGAAAACGCCTGTTTTGGGACTCTGCAGAGAAAGTGTTTGCAGACTGCTGAATCCACACACGGCTTTAACTCTTGAAGTTAAGTGCACACAATGACAACCGTTCTGTTAGATAGCTGCGTTTTGTATTTAGAAGCAGATATTTCCCTGTGCTTACTGCTGTTCCTTCCATATGCCGGTAACGGGCTGAAAACGCCTGTTTTGGGAATCTGCAGAGAAAGTGTTTGCAGACTGCTGAATCCACACACGGGTTTAACTCTGGAAGTTGAGTGCACACATTGACAACCGTTCTGTTAGATAGCTGCGTTTTGGATTTAGAAGCAGATATTTACCAGTGCTTACTGCAGTTTCTTCCATATGCCGGTAATGGGCTGAAAACGCCTGGTTTGGGACTCTGCAGAGAAAGTGTTTGCAGACTGCTGAATCCACACACGGGTTTAACTCTGGAAGTTGAGTGCACACATTGACAACCGTTCTGTTAGATAGCTGCGTTTTGGATTTAGAAGCAGATATTTCCCTGTGCTTACTGCTGTTTCTTCCATATGCCGGTAATGGGCTGAAAACGCCTGTTTTGGGATTCTGCAGAGAAAGTGTTTGCAGACTGCTGAATCCACACACGGGTTTAACTCTGGAAGTTGAGTGCACACATTGACAACCGTTCTGTTAGATAACTGCGTTTTGGTTTTAGAAGCAGATTTTTCCCTGTGCTTCCTGCTGTTTCTTCCATATGCCGGTAATGGGCTGAAAACGCCTGTTTTGGGACTCTGCAGAGAAAGTTTTGCGGACTGCTGAATCCACACACGGGTTTAACTCTGGAAGTTGAGTGCACACATTGACAACCGTTCTGTTAGATAGCTGCGTTTTGGATTTAGAAGCAGATATTTCCCTGTGCTTACTGCTGTTTCTTCCAAATGCCAGTAACGGGCAGAAAACGCCTGTTTTGGGACTCTGCAGAGAAAGTTTTGCGGACTGCTGAATCCACACACGGGTTTAACTCTGGAAGTTGAGTGCACACATTGACAACCGTTCTGTTAGATAGCTGCGTTTTGGATTTAGAAGCAGATGTTTCCCTGTGCTTACTGATGTTTCTTCCATATGCCGGTAATGGGCTGAAAACGCCTGTTTTGGGAATCTGCAGAGAAAGTGTTTGCAGACTGCTGAATCCACACACGGTTTTAACTCGGGAAGTTGAGTGCACACATTGACAACCGTTCTGTTAGATAGCTGCGTTTTGGATTTAGAAGCAGATATTTCCCTGTGCTTACTGCAGTTTCTTCCATATGCCGGTAATGGGCTGAAAACGCCTGTTTTGGGACTCTGCAGAGAAAGTGTTTGCAGACTGCTGAATCCACACACGGGTTTAACTCTGGAAGTTGAGTGCACACATTGACAACCATTCTGTTAGATAGCTGCGTTTTGGATTTAGAAGCAGATATTTCCCTGTGCTTACTGCTGTTTCTTCCATATGCCGGTAATGGGCTGAAAACGCCTGTTTTGGGACTCTTCAGAGAAAGTGTTTGCAGACTGCTGAATCCACACACGGGTTTAACTCTGGAAGTTGAGTGCACACATTGACAACCGTTCTGTTAGATAGCTGCGTTTTGGATTTAGAAGCAGATATTTCCCTGTGCTTACTGCAGTTTCTTTCATATGCCGGTAATGGGTTGAAAACGCCTGTTTTAGGACTCTGCAGAGAAAGTATTTGCAGACTGCTGAATCCACACACGGGTTTAACTCTGGAAGTTGACTGCACACATTGACAACCGTTCTGTTAGATAGCTGCGTTTTGGATTTAGAAGCTGATATTTCCCTGTGCTTACTGCTGTTTCTTCCATATGCCGGTAATAGGCTGAAAACGCCTGTTTTGGGACTCTGCACAGAAATTGTTTGCAGACTGCTGAATCCACACACGGGTTTAACTCTGGAAGTTGAGTGCACACATTGACAACCGTTCTTTTAGATACCTGCGTTTTGGATTTGGAAGCCGACATTTCACTGTGCTTACTGCTGTTTCTTCCATATGCCGGTAATGGGCTGAAAACGCCTGTTTTGGGACTCTGCAGAGAAAGTGTTTGCAGACTGCTGAATCCACACACGGGTTTAACTCTGGAAGTTGAGTGCACACATTGACAACCGTTCTGTTAGATAACTGCGTTTTGGAATTAGAAGCAGATAGTTTCCTGTGCTTACTGCTGTTTCTTCCATAAGCTGGTAATGGGCTGAAAACGCCTGTTTTGGGACTCTGCAGAGAAGGTGTTTGCAGACTGCTTAATCCACACACGGGTTTAACTCTGGAAGTTGAGTGCACACATTGACAACCGTTCTGTTAGATAGCTGCGTTTTGGATTTAGAAGCAGATATTTCCCTGTGCTTACTGCTGTTTCTTCCATATGCCGGTAATGGGCTGAAAACGCCTGTTTTGGGACTCTGCAGAGAAAGTGTTTGCAGACTGCTGAATCCACACACGGGTTTAACTCTGGAAGTTGAGTGCACACATTGACAACCCTTCTGTTAGATAGCTGCTTTTTGGATTTAGAAGCAGATATTTCCCTGTGCTTACTGCTGTTTCTTCCATATGCCGGTAATGGGCTGAAAACGCCTGTTTTGGGACTCTGCAGAGAAAGTGTTTGCAGACTGCTGAATCCACATATGGGTTTACCTTTGGAAGTTGAGTGCACACATTGACAACCGTTCTGTTAGACAACGGCGTTTTGGATTTAGAAGCAGATATTTCCCTGTGCTTACTGCTGTTTCTTCCATATGCCGGTAATGGGCTGAAAACGCCTGTTTTGAGACTCTGCACAAAAAGTGTTTGCAGACTGCTGAATCCACCCACGAGTTTTACTCTGGATGTTGAGTGCACAAATTGACAACCGTTCTGTTAGATAGCTGCGTTTTGGATTTAGAAGCAGATATTTCCCTGTGCTTACTGCTGTTTCTTCCATATGCCGGTAATGGGCTGAAAACGCCTGTTTTGGGACTCTGCACAGAAATTGTTTTCAGACTGCTGAATCCACACACGGGTTTAACTCTGGAAGTTGAGTGCACACATTGACAACCGTTCTGTTAGGTAGCTGCGTTTTGGATTTACAAGCAGACATTTCACTGTGCTTACTGCTGTTTCTTCCATATGCCGGTAATGGGCTGGAAACGCCTGTTTTGGGACTCTGCAGAGAAGGTGTTTGCAGAGTGCTGAATCCACACACGGGTTTAACTCTGGAAGTTCAGAGCACACATTTACAACCGTTCTGTTAGATAGCCGCATTTTGTATTTAGAAGCAGATATTTCCCTGTGCTTACTTCTGATTCTCAAATATGCCTGTAATGGGTTGAAAACCCCTGTTTTGGGACTCTGCAGAGAAAGTGTTTGCAGACTGCTGAATCCACACACGGGTTTAACTCTGGAAGTTGAGTGCACAGATTGACAACCATTCTGTTAGATAGCTGCCTTTTGGATTTAGAAGCAGATATTTCCCCGTGCTTACTGCTGTTTCTTCCCTATGCCGGTAATGGGCTGAAAACGCCTTTTTTTGAACTATGCAGAGAAAGTGTTTGCAGACTGCTGAATCCACACACGGGTTTAACTCTGGAAGTTGAGTGCACACATTGACAACCGTTCTGTTAGATAGCTGCGTTTTGGATTTAGAAGCAGATATTTCCCTGTGCTTACTGCTGTTTCTTCCATATGCCGGTAATGGGCTGAAAACGCCTGTTTTGGGACTCTGCAGAGAAAGTGTTTACATACTGCTGAATCCACACACGGGTTTAACTCTGGCAGTTGAGTGCACACATTGACAACCGTTCTGTTAGATAGCTGCGTTTTGGATTTAGAAGCAGATATTTCCCTGTGCTTACTCCTGTTTCTTCCATATGCCAGTAACGGGCTGAAAACGCCTGTTTTGGGACTCTGCAGAGAAAGTGTTTGCAGACTGCTGAATCCACACACGGGTTTAACTCTGGTAGTTGAGTGCACACATTGACAACCGTTCTTTTAGACAGCTGCGTTTTGGATTTAGAAGCAGATGTTTCCCTGTGCTTACTGCTGTTTCTTCCATATGCCGGGAACGGGCTGAAAACGCCTATTTGGGGACTCTGCAGAGAAAGTGTTTGCAGACTGCTGAATCCACACACGGGTTAACTCTGGAAGTTGAGTGCACACATTGACAACCGTTCTGTTAGATAGCTGCGTTTTGGATTTAGAAGCAGATATTTCCCAATGCTTACTGCTGTTTCTTCCATATGCCGGTAACGGGCTGAAAGCGCCTGTTTTCGGACTCTGCAGAGAAAGTGTTTGCACACTGCTGAATCCACACACGGGTTTAACTCTGGAAATTGAGTGCACACATTGACAACCGTTCTGTTAGATAGCTGCGTTTTGGATTTAGAAGCAGATATTTCCCTGTGCTTACTGCTGTTTCTTCCATATGCCGGTAATGGGCTGAAAACGGCTGTTTTGGGACTCTGCACAGAAAGTGTTTGCAGACTGCTGAATCCACCCACGGGTTTAACTCTGGAAGTTCAGTGCACACATTGGCAACCGTTCTGTTAGATAGCTGCGTTTTGGTTTTAGAAGCAGATATTTCCCTGTGCTTACTGCTGTTTCTTCCCTATGCCGGTAATGGGCTGTAAACGCCTGTTTTGGGATTCTGCAGAGAAAGTGTTTGGAGACTGCTGAATCCACACACGGGTTTAACTCTGGAAGTTGAGTGCACACATTGACAACCGTTCTGTTAGATAACTGCGTTTTGGATATAGAAGCAGATAGTTCCCTGTGCTTACTGCTGTTTCTTCCATATGCTGGTAATGGGCTGAAAACGCCTGTTTTGGAACTCTGCAGAGAAAGTGTTTGCAGACTGCTGAATCTACACACGGGTTTAACTCTGGAAGTTGAGTGCACACATTGACAACCGTTCTGTTAGATAGCTGCGTTTTGGATTTAGAAGCAGATATTTCCCTGTGCTTACTGCTGTTTCTTCCATATGCCGATAACGGGCAGAAAACGCCTGTTTTGGGACTCTGCAGAGAAAGCGTTTGCATACTGCTGAATCCACACACGGGTTTACCTCTGGAAGTTGAGTGCACACATTGACAACCGTTCTGTTAGATAGCTGCGTTTTGGACTCAGAAGCAGATATTTCCCTGTGCTTACTGCTGTTTCTTCCATATGCCGATAACGGGCTGAAAACGACTGTTTTGGGACTCTGCAGAGAAAGTGTTTGCATACTGCTGAATCCACACACGGGTTTAACTCTGGAAGTTGAGTGCACACATTGACAACCGTTCTGTTAGATAGCTGCGTTTTGGTTTTAGAAGCAGATATTTCCCTGTGCTTACTGCTGTTTCTTCCTTATGCCGGTAATGGGCTGAAAACGTCTGTTTTGGGACTCTGCAGAGAAAGTGTTTGCAGACTGCTGAATCCACACACGGGTTTAACTCTGGAAGTTGAGTGCACACATTGACAACCGTTCTGTTAGATAGCTGCGTTTTGTATTTAGAAGCAGATATTTCCCTGTGCTTACTGCTGTTTCTTCCATATTCTGGTAATGGGCTGAAAACGCCTGTTTTGGGACTCTGCAGAGAAAGTGTTTGCAGACTGCTGAATCCACCCACGGGTTTAACTCTGGAAGTTGAGTGCACACATTGGCAACCGTTCAGTTAGATAGCTGCGTTTTGATTTTAGAAGCAGATATTTCCCTATGCTTTCTGCTGTTTCTTCCCTATGCCGGTAATGGGCTGTAAACGCCTGTTTTGGGACTCTGCAGAGAAAGTGTTTGCAGACTGCTGAATCCACACACGGGTTTAACTCTGGAAGTTGAGTGCACACATTGACAACCGTTCTGTTAGATAGCTGTGTTTTGGATTTAGAAGCAGATATTTCCCTGTGCTTACTTCTGTTTCATCAATATGCCTGTAATGGGCTGGAAACGCCTGTTTTTGGACTCTGGAGAGAAAGTGTTTGCAGACTGCTGAATCCACACACGGGATTAACTCTGTAAGTTGAGTGCACAGAATGACAACCATTCTGTTAGATGGCTGCGTTTTGGATTTAGAAACAGATATTTCCCTGTGCTTACTGTTGTTTCTTCCATATGCCGGTAATGGGCTGAAAACGCCTGTTTTGGAACTCTGCAGAGAAAGTGTTTGCAGACTGCTGAATCCACACACGGGTTTAACTCTGGAAGTTGAGTGCACACATTGACAACCGTTCTGTTAGATAACTGCGTTTTGGAATTAGAAGCAGATAGTTTCCTGTGCTTACTGCTGTTTCTTCCATATGCTGGTAATGGCCTGAAAACGCCCGTTTTGGAACTCTGCAGAGAAAGTGTTTGCAGACTGCTGAATCCACACACGGGTTTAACTCTGGAAGTTGAGTGCACACATTGACAATCGTTCTGTTAAATAGCTGCGTTTTGGATTTAGAAGCAGATGTTTCCCTGTGCTTACTGCTGTTTCTTCCATATGCCGGTTATGGGCTGAAAACGCCTGTTTTGGGACTCTGCAGAGAAAGTGTTTGCAGACTGCTGAATCCACACACGGGTTTAACTCTGGAAGTTGAGTGCACACATTGACAATCGTTCTGTTAAATAGCTGCGTTTTGGATTTAGAAGCAGATATTTTCCTGTGCTTACTGCTGGTCCTTCCATATGCCGGTAAAGGGCTGAAAACGCCTGTTTTGGGACTCTGCAGAGAAAGTGTTTGCAGACTGCTGAATCCACACACGGGTTTAACTCTGGAAGTTGAGTGCACACATTGACAACCGTTCTGTTAGATAACTGCGTTTTGGATATAGAAGCAGATACTTCCCTGTGCTTACTGCTGTTTCTTCCATATGCTGGTAATGGCCTGAAAACACCTGTTTTGGAACTCTGCAGAGAAGGTGTTTGCAGACTGCTGAATCCACACACGGGTTTAACTCTGGAAGTTGAGTGCACGCATTGACAACCGTTCTGTTAGATACCTGCGTTTTGGATTTAGAAGCAGATATTTCCCTGTGCTTACTGCTGTTTCTTCCATATGCCGGTAATGGGCTGAAAACGCCTGTTTTGGGACTCTGCAGAGAAAGTTTTGCGGACTGCTGAATCCACGCACGGGTTTAACTCTGGAAGTTGAGTGCACACATTGACAACCGTTCTGTTAGATAGCTGCGTTTTGGATTTAGAAGCAGATATTTCCCTGTGCTTACTGCTGTTTCTTCCAAATGCCAGTAACGGGCTGAAAACGCCTGTTTTGGGACTCTGCAGAGAAAGTTTTGCGGACTGCTGAATCCACACACGGGTTTAATTCTGGAAGTTGAGTGCACACATTGACAACCGTTCTGTTAGAAAGCTGCGTTTTGGATTTAGAAGCAGATGTTTCCCTGTGCTTACTGCAGTTTCTTCCATATGCCGGTAATGGGCTGAAAACGCCTGTTTTGGGAATCTGCAGAGAAAGTGATTGCAGACTGCTGAATCCACACACGGGTTTAACTCTGGAAGTTGAGTGCACACATTGACAACCCTTCTGTTAGATAGCTGCGTTTTGGATTTAGAAGCAGATATTTCCCTGTGCTTACTGCTGTTTCTTCCATATGCCGGTAATGGGCTGAAAACGCCTGTTTTGGGACTCTGCAGAGAAAGTGTTTGCAGACTGCTGAATCCACACACGGGTTTAACTCTGGAAGTTGAGTGCACACATTGACAACCGTTCTGTTAGATAGCTGCGTTTTGGATTTAGAAGCAGATATTTCCCTGTGCTTACTGCAGTTTCTTTCATATGCCGGTAATGGGTTGAAAACGCCTGTTTTAGGACTCTGCAGAGAAAGTATTTGCAGACTGCTGAATCCACACACGGGTTTAACTCTGGAAGTTGACTGCACACATTGACAACCGTTCTGTTAGATAGCTGCGTTTTGGATTTAGAAGCTGATATTTCCCTGTGCTTACTGCTGTTTCTTCCATATGCCGGTAATAGGCTGAAAACGCCTGTTTTGGGACTCTGCACAGAAATTGTTTGCAGACTGCTGAATCCACACACGGGTTTAACTCTGGAAGTTGAGTGCACACATTGACAACCGTTCTTTTAGATACCTGCGTTTTGGATTTGGAAGCCGACATTTCACTGTGCTTACTGCTGTTTCTTCCATATGCCGGTAATGGGCTGAAAACGCCTGTTTTGGGACTCTGCAGAGAAAGTGTTTGCAGACTGCTGAATCCACACACGGGTTTAACTCTGGAAGTTGAGTGCACACATTGACAACCGTTCTGTTAGATAACTGCGTTTTGGAATTAGAAGCAGATAGTTTCCTGTGCTTACTGCTGTTTCTTCCATAAGCTGGTAATGGGCTGAAAACGCCTGTTTTCGGACTCTGCAGAGAAGGTGTTTGCAGACTGCTTAATCCACACACGGGTTTAACTCTGGAAGTTGAGTGCACACATTGACAACCGTTCTGTTAGATAGCTGCGTTTTGGATTTAGAAGCAGATATTTCCCTGTGCTTACTGCAGTTTCTTTCATATGCCGGTAATGGGTTGAAAACGCCTGTTTTAGGACTCTGCAGAGAAAGTATTTGCAGACTGCTGAATCCACACACGGGTTTAACTCTGGAAGTTGACTGCACAAATTGACAACCGTTCTGTTAGATAGCTGCGTTTTGGATTTAGAAGCTGATATTTCCCTGTGCTTACTGCTGTTTCTTCCATATGCCGGTAATAGGCTGAAAACGCCTGTTTTGGGACTCTGCACAGAAGTTGTTTGCAGACTGCTGAATCCACACACGGGTTTAACTCTGGAAGTTGAGTGCACACATTGACAACCGTTCTTTTAGATACCTGCGTTTTGGATTTGGAAGCCGACATTTCACTGTGCTTACTGCTGTTTCTTCCATATGCCGGTAATGGGCTGAAAACGCCTGTTTTGGGACTCTGCAGAGAAAGTGTTTGCAGACTGCTGAATCCACACACGGGTTTAACTCTGGAAGTTGAGTGCACACATTGACAACCGTTCTGTTAGATAACTGTTTTTTGGTTTTAGAAGCAGATGTTTCCCTGTGCTTACTGCTGTTTCTTCCATATGCCGGTAACGGGCTGAAAACGCCTGTTTGGGGACTCTGCAGAGAAAGTGTTTGCAGACTGCTGAATCCACACACGGGTTAACTCTGGAAGTTGAGTGCACACATTGACAACCGTTCCGTTAGATAGCTGCGTTTTGGATTTAGAAGCAGATATTTCCCTGTGCTTACTGCTGTTTCTTCCATATGCCGGTAACGGGCTGAAAACGCCTCTTTTGGGACTCTGCAGAGAAAGTGTTTGCAGACTGCTGAATCCACACACGGATTTAACTCTGGAAGTTGAGTGCACACATTGACAACCGTTCTGTTACATAGCTGCGTTTTGGATTTAGAAGCAGATGTTTCCCTGTGCTTACTGCTGTTTCTTCCATATGCCGGTAATGGGCTGAAAACGCCTGTTTTCGGACTCTGCAGAGAAAGTTTTTGCAGACTGCTGAATCCACACACGGGTTTAACTCTGGAAGTTGAGTGCACACATTGACAACCGTTCTGTTAGATAACTGCGTTTTGGAATTAGAAGCAGATAGTTTCCTGTGCTTACTGCTGTTTCTTCCATAAGCTGGTAATGGGCTGAAAACGCCTGTTTTGGGACTCTGCAGAGAAGGTGTTTGCAGACTGCTTAATCCACACACGGGTTTAACTCTGGAAGTTGAGTGCACACATTGACAACCGTTCTGTTAGATAGCTGCGTTTTGGATTTAGAAGCAGATATTTCCCTGTGCTTACTGCTGTTTGTTCCATATGCCGGTAATGGGCTGAAAACGCCTGTTTTGGAACTCTGCAGAGAAAGTGTTTGCAGACTGCTGAATCCACCCACGGGTTGAACTCTGGAAGTTGAGTGCACACATTGGCAACCGTTCTGTTAGATAGCTGCGTTTTGGTTTTAGAAGAAGATATTTCCCTGTGCTTACTGCTGTTTCTTCCCTATGCCGGTAATGGGCTGTAAACGCCTGTTTTGGGACTCTGCAGAGAAAGTGTTTGCAGACTGCTAAATCCACACACGGGTTTAACTCTGGAAGTTGAGTGCACACATTGACAACCGTTCTGTTAGATAGCTGCGTTTTGGATTTAGAAGCAGATATTTCCCTGTGCTTACTGCTCTTTCTTCCATATGCCGGTAATGGGATGAAAACGCCTGTTTTGTGAATCTGCAGAGAAAGTGTTTGCAGACTGCTGAATCCACACACGGGTTTAACTCTGGAAGTTGAGTGCACACATTGACAACCGTTCTATTATATAGCTGCGTTTTGGATTTAGAAGCAGATATTTCCCTGTGCTTACTGCTGTTTCTTCCATATGCCGGTAATGGGCTGAAAACGCCTGTTTTGGGACTCTGCAGAGAAAGTGTTTGCAGACTGCTGAATCCACACACGGGTTTAACTCTGGAAGTTGAGTGCACACATTGACAACCGTTCTGTTAGATAGCTGCGTTTTGGATTTAGAAGCAGATATTTCCCTGTGCTTACTGCTGTTTCTTCCATATGCCGATAATGGGCTGAAAACGCCTGTTTTGGGACTCTGCAGAGAAAGTGTTTGCAGACTGCTGAATCCACACACGGGTTTAACTCTGGAAGTTGAGTGCACACATTGACAACCGTTCTGTTAGATAGCTGCGTTTTGGAATTAGAAGAAGATATTTCCCTGTGCTTACTGCTGTTTCTTCCATATGCCAGTAAAGGGCTGAAAACGCCAGTTTTGGGACTCTGCAGAGAAAGTGTTTGCAGACTGCTGAATCCACACACGGGTTTAACTCTGGAAGTTGAGTGCACACACTGACAACCGTTCTGTTAGATAGCTGCATTTTGGATTTAGAAGCAGATATTTCCCTGTGCTTACTGCTGTTTCTTCCATATGCGGGTAACGGGCTGAAAACGCCTGTTTTGGGACTATGCAGAGAAAGTGTTTGCAGACTGCTGAATCCACACACGGCTTTAACTCTTGAAGTTAAGTGCACACAATGACAACCGTTCTGTTAGATAGCTGCGTTTTGTATTTAGAAGCAGATATTTCCCTGTGCTTACTGCTGTTCCTTCCATATGCCGGTAACGGGCTGAAAACGCCTGTTTTGGGAATCTGCAGAGAAAGTGTTTGCAGACTGCTGAATCCACACACGGGTTTAACTCTGGAAGTTGAGTGCACACATTGACAACCGTTCTGTTAGATAGCTGCGTTTTGGATTTAGAAGCAGATATTTACCAGTGCTTACTGCAGTTTCTTCCATATGCCGGTAATGGGCTGAAAACGCCTGGTTTGGGACTCTGCAGAGAAAGTGTTTGCAGACTGCTGAATCCACACACGGGTTTAACTCTGGAAGTTGAGTGCACACATTGACAACCGTTCTGTTAGATAGCTGCGTTTTGGATTTAGAAGCAGATATTTCCCTGTGCTTACTGCTGTTTCTTCCATATGCCGGTAATGGGCTGAAAACGCCTGTTTTGGGATTCTGCAGAGAAAGTGTTTGCAGACTGCTGAATCCACACACGGGTTTAACTCTGGAAGTTGAGTGCACACATTGACAACCGTTCTGTTAGATAACTGCGTTTTGGTTTTAGAAGCAGATTTTTCCCTGTGCTTCCTGCTGTTTCTTCCATATGCCGGTAATGGGCTGAAAACGCCTGTTTTGGGACTCTGCAGAGAAAGTTTTGCGGACTGCTGAATCCACACACGGGTTTAACTCTGGAAGTTGAGTGCACACATTGACAACCGTTCTGTTAGATAGCTGCGTTTTGGATTTAGAAGCAGATATTTCCCTGTGCTTACTGCTGTTTCTTCCAAATGCCAGTAACGGGCAGAAAACGCCTGTTTTGGGACTCTGCAGAGAAAGTTTTGCGGACTGCTGAATCCACACACGGGTTTAACTCTGGAAGTTGAGTGCACACATTGACAACCGTTCTGTTAGATAGCTGCGTTTTGGATTTAGAAGCAGATGTTTCCCTGTGCTTACTGATGTTTCTTCCATATGCCGGTAATGGGCTGAAAACGCCTGTTTTGGGAATCTGCAGAGAAAGTGTTTGCAGACTGCTGAATCCACACACGGTTTTAACTCTGGAAGTTGAGTGCACACATTGACAACCGTTCTGTTAGATAGCTGCGTTTTGGATTTAGAAGCAGATATTTCCCTGTGCTTACTGCAGTTTCTTCCATATGCCGGTAATGGGCTGAAAACGCCTGTTTTGGGACTCTGCAGAGAAAGTGTTTGCAGACTGCTGAATCCACACACGGGTTTAACTCTGGAAGTTGAGTGCACACATTGACAACCATTCTGTTAGATAGCTGCGTTTTGGATTTAGAAGCAGATATTTCCCTGTGCTTACTGCTGTTTCTTCCATATGCCGGTAATGGGCTGAAAACGCCTGTTTTGGGACTCTGCAGAGAAAGTGTTTGCAGACTGCTGAATCCACACACGGGTTTAACTCTGGAAGTTGAGTGCACACATTGACAACCGTTCTGTTAGATAGCTGCGTTTTGGATTTAGAAGCAGATATTTCCCTGTGCTTACTGCTGTTCCTTCCATATGCCGGTAACGGGCTGAAAACGCCTGTTTTGGGAATCTGCAGAGAAAGTGTTTGCAGACTGCTGAATCCACACACGGGTTTAACTCTGGAAGTTGAGTGCACACATTGACAACCGTTCTGTTAGATAGCTGCGTTTTGGATTTAGAAGCAGATATTTACCAGTGCTTACTGCAGTTTCTTCCATATGCCGGTAATGGGCTGAAAACGCCTGGTTTGGGACTCTGCAGAGAAAGTGTTTGCAGACTGCTGAATCCACACACGGGTTTAACTCTGGAAGTTGAGTGCACACATTGACAACCGTTCTGTTAGATAGCTGCGTTTTGGATTTAGAAGCAGATATTTCCCTGTGCTTACTGCTGTTTCTTCCATATGCCGGTAATGGGCTGAAAACGCCTGTTTTGGGATTCTGCAGAGAAAGTGTTTGCAGACTGCTGAATCCACACACGGGTTTAACTCTGGAAGTTGAGTGCACACATTGACAACCGTTCTGTTAGATAACTGCGTTTTGGTTTTAGAAGCAGATTTTTCCCTGTGCTTCCTGCTGTTTCTTCCATATGCCGGTAATGGGCTGAAAACGCCTGTTTTGGGACTCTGCAGAGAAAGTTTTGCGGACTGCTGAATCCACACACGGGTTTAACTCTGGAAGTTGAGTGCACACATTGACAACCGTTCTGTTAGATAGCTGCGTTTTGGATTTAGAAGCAGATATTTCCCTGTGCTTACTGCTGTTTCTTCCAAATGCCAGTAACGGGCAGAAAACGCCTGTTTTGGGACTCTGCAGAGAAAGTTTTGCGGACTGCTGAATCCACACACGGGTTTAACTCTGGAAGTTGAGTGCACACATTGACAACCGTTCTGTTAGATAGCTGCGTTTTGGATTTAGAAGCAGATGTTTCCCTGTGCTTACTGATGTTTCTTCCATATGCCGGTAATGGGCTGAAAACGCCTGTTTTGGGAATCTGCAGAGAAAGTGTTTGCAGACTGCTGAATCCACACACGGTTTTAACTCTGGAAGTTGAGTGCACACATTGACAACCGTTCTGTTAGATAGCTGCGTTTTGGATTTAGAAGCAGATATTTCCCTGTGCTTACTGCAGTTTCTTCCATATGCCGGTAATGGGCTGAAAACGCCTGTTTTGGGACTCTGCAGAGAAAGTGTTTGCAGACTGCTGAATCCACACACGGGTTTAACTCTGGAAGTTGAGTGCACACATTGACAACCATTCTGTTAGATAGCTGCGTTTTGGATTTAGAAGCAGATATTTCCCTGTGCTTACTGCTGTTTCTTCCATATGCCGGTAATGGGCTGAAAACGCCTGTTTTGGGACTCTGCAGAGAAAGTGTTTGCAGACTGCTGAATTCACACACGGGTTTAACTCTGGAAGTTGAGTGCACACATTGACAACCGTTCTGTTAGATAGCTGCGTTTTGGATTTAGAAGCAGATATTTCCCTGTGCTTACTGCAGTTTCTTTCATATGCCGGTAATGGGTTGAAAACGCCTGTTTTAGGACTCTGCAGAGAAAGTATTTGCAGACTGCTGAATCCACACACGGGTTTAACTCTGGAAGTTGACTGCACACATTGACAACCGTTCTGTTAGATAGCTGCGTTTTGGATTTAGAAGCTGATATTTCCCTGTGCTTACTGCTGTTTCTTCCATATGCCGGTAATAGGCTGAAAACGCCTGTTTTGGGACTCTGCACAGAAACTGTTTGCAGACTGCTGAATCCACACACGGGTTTAACTCTGGAAGTTGAGTGCACACATTGACAACCGTTCTTTTAGATACCTGCGTTTTGGATTTGGAAGCCGACATTTCACTGTGCTTACTGCTGTTTCTTCCATATGCCGGTAATGGGCTGAAAACGCCTGTTTTGGGACTCTGCAGAGAAAGTGTTTGCAGACTGCTGAATCCACACACGGGTTTATCTCTGGAAGTTGAGTGCACACATTGACAACCGTTCTGTTAGATAACTGCGTTTTGGAATTAGAAGCAGATAGTTTCCTGTGCTTACTGCTGTTTCTTCCATAAGCTGGTAATGGGCTGAAAACGCCTGTTTTGGGACTCTGCAGAGAAGGTGTTTGCAGACTGCTTAATCCACACACGGGTTTAACTCTGGAAGTTGAGTGCACACATTGACAACCGTTCTGTTAGATAGCTGCGTTTTGGATTTAGAAGCAGATATTTCCCTGTGCTTACTGCTGTTTCTTCCATATGCCGGTAATGGGCTGAAAACGCCTGTTTTGGGACTCTGCAGAGAAAGTGTTTGCAGACTGCTGAATCCACACACGGGTTTAACTCTGGAAGTTGAGTGCACACATTGACAACCGTTCTGTTAGATAGCTGCTTTTTGGATTTAGAAGCAGATATTTCCCTGTGCTTACTGCTGTTTCTTCCATATGCCGGTAATGGGCTGAAAACGCCTGTTTTGGGACTCTGCAGAGAAAGTGTTTGCAGACTGCTGAATCCACATATGGGTTTACCTTTGGAAGTTGAGTGCACACATTGACAACCGTTCTGTTAGACAACGGCGTTTTGGATTTAGAAGCAGATATTTCCCTGTGCTTACTGCTGTTTCTTCCATATGCCGGTAATGGGCTGAAAACGCCTGTTTTGAGACTCTGCACAAAAAGTGTTTGCAGACTGCTGAATCCACCCACGAGTTTTACTCTGGATGTTGAGTGCACAAATTGACAACCGTTCTGTTAGATAGCTGCGTTTTGGATTTAGAAGCAGATATTTCCCTGTGCTTACTGCTGTTTCTTCCATATGCCGGTAATGGGCTGAAAACGCCTGTTTTGGGACTCTGCACAGAAATTGTTTTCAGACTGCTGAATCCACACACGGGTTTAACTCTGGAAGTTGAGTGCACACATTGACAACCGTTCTGTTAGGTAGCTGCGTTTTGGATTTACAAGCAGACATTTCACTGTGCTTACTGCTGTTTCTTCCATATGCCGGTAATGGGCTGGAAACGCCTGTTTTGGGACTCTGCAGAGAAGGTGTTTGCAGAGTGCTGAATCCACACACGGGTTTAACTCTGGAAGTTCAGAGCACACATTTACAACCGTTCTGTTAGATAGCCGCATTTTGTATTTAGAAGCAGATATTTCCCTGTGCTTACTTCTGATTCTCAAATATGCCTGTAATGGGTTGAAAACCCCTGTTTTGGGACTCTGCAGAGAAAGTGTTTGCAGACTGCTGAATCCACACACGGGTTTAACTCTGGAAGTTGAGTGCACAGATTGACAACCATTCTGTTAGATAGCTGCCTTTTGGATTTAGAAGCAGATATTTCCCCGTGCTTACTGCTGTTTCTTCCCTATGCCGGTAATGGGCTGAAAACGCCTGTTTTGGAACTATGCAGAGAAAGTGTTTGCAGACTGCTGAATCCACACACGGGTTTAACTCTGGAAGTTGAGTGCACACATTGACAACCGTTCTGTTAGATAGCTGCGTTTTGGATTTAGAAGCAGATATTTCCCTGTGCTTACTGCTGTTTCTTCCATATGCCGGTAATGGGCTGAAAACGCCTGTTTTGGGACTCTGCAGAGAAAGTGTTTACATACTGCTGAATCCACACACGGGTTTAACTCTGGCAGTTGAGTGCACACATTGACAACCGTTCTGTTAGATAGCTGCGTTTTGGATTTAGAAGCAGATATTTCCCTGTGCTTACTCCTGTTTCTTCCATATGCCAGTAACGGGCTGAAAACGCCTGTTTTGGGACTCTGCAGAGAAAGTGTTTGCAGACTGCTGAATCCACACACGGGTTTAACTCTGGTAGTTGAGTGCACACATTGACAACCGTTCTTTTAGATAGCTGCGTTTTGGATTTAGAAGCAGATGTTTCCCTGTGCTTACTGCTGTTTCTTCCATATGCAGGGAACGGGCTGAAAACGCCTATTTGGGGACTCTGCAGAGAAAGTGTTTGCAGACTGCTGAATCCACACACGGGTTAACTCTGGAAGTTGAGTGCACACATTGACAACCGTTCTGTTAGATAGCTGCGTTTTGGATTTAGAAGCAGATATTTCCCAATGCTTACTGCTGTTTCTTCCATATGCCGGTAACGGGCTGAAAGCGCCTGTTTTCGGACTCTGCAGAGAAAGTGTTTGCACACTGCTGAATCCACACACGGGTTTAACTCTGGAAATTGAGTGCACACATTGACAACCGTTCTGTTAGATAGCTGCGTTTTGGATTTAGAAGCAGATATTTCCCTGTGCTTACTGCTGTTTCTTCCATATGCCGGTAATGGGCTGAAAACGGCTGTTTTGGGACTCTGCACAGAAAGTGTTTGCAGACTGCTGAATCCACCCACGGGTTTAACTCTGGAAGTTCAGTGCACACATTGGCAACCGTTCTGTTAGATAGCTGCGTTTTGGTTTTAGAAGCAGATATTTCCCTGTGCTTACTGCTGTTTCTTCCCTATGCCGGTAATGGGCTGTAAACGCCTGTTTTGGGATTCTGCAGAGAAAGTGTTTGGAGACTGCTGAATCCACACACGGGTTTAACTCTGGAAGTTGAGTGCACACATTGACAACCGTTCTGTTAGATAGCTGCTTTTTGGATTTAGAAGCAGATATTTCCCTGTGCTTACTGCTGTTTCTTCCATATGCCGGTAATGGGCTGAAAACGCCTGTTTTGGGACTCTGCAGAGAAAGTGTTTGCAGACTGCTGAATCCACATATGGGTTTACCTTTGGAAGTTGAGTGCACACATTGACAACCGTTCTGTTAGACAACGGCGTTTTGGATTTAGAAGCAGATATTTCCCTGTGCTTACTGCTGTTTCTTCCATATGCCGGTAATGGGCTGAAAACGCCTGTTTTGAGACTCTGCACAAAAAGTGTTTGCAGACTGCTGAATCCACCCACGAGTTTTACTCTGGATGTTGAGTGCACAAATTGACAACCGTTCTGTTAGATAGCTGCGTTTTGGATTTAGAAGCAGATATTTCCCTGTGCTTACTGCTGTTTCTTCCATATGCCGGTAATGGGCTGAAAACGCCTGTTTTGGGACTCTGCACAGAAATTGTTTTCAGACTGCTGAATCCACACACGGGTTTAACTCTGGAAGTTGAGTGCACACATTGACAACCGTTCTGTTAGGTAGCTGCGTTTTGGATTTACAAGCAGACATTTCACTGTGCTTACTGCTGTTTCTTCCATATGCCGGTAATGGGCTGGAAACGCCTGTTTTGGGACTCTGCAGAGAAGGTGTTTGCAGAGTGCTGAATCCACACACGGGTTTAACTCTGGAAGTTCAGAGCACACATTTACAACCGTTCTGTTAGATAGCCGCATTTTGTATTTAGAAGCAGATATTTCCCTGTGCTTACTTCTGATTCTCAAATATGCCTGTAATGGGTTGAAAACCCCTGTTTTGGGACTCTGCAGAGAAAGTGTTTGCAGACTGCTGAATCCACACACGGGTTTAACTCTGGAAGTTGAGTGCACAGATTGACAACCATTCTGTTAGATAGCTGCCTTTTGGATTTAGAAGCAGATATTTCCCCGTGCTTACTGCTGTTTCTTCCCTATGCCGGTAATGGGCTGAAAACGCCTGTTTTGGAACTATGCAGAGAAAGTGTTTGCAGACTGCTGAATCCACACACGGGTTTAACTCTGGAAGTTGAGTGCACACATTGACAACCGTTCTGTTAGATAGCTGCGTTTTGGATTTAGAAGCAGATATTTCCCTGTGCTTACTGCTGTTTCTTCCATATGCCGGTAATGGGCTGAAAACGCCTGTTTTGGGACTCTGCAGAGAAAGTGTTTACATACTGCTGAATCCACACACGGGTTTAACTCTGGCAGTTGAGTGCACACATTGACAACCGTTCTGTTAGATAGCTGCGTTTTGGATTTAGAAGCAGATATTTCCCTGTGCTTACTCCTGTTTCTTCCATATGCCAGTAACGGGCTGAAAACGCCTGTTTTGGGACTCTGCAGAGAAAGTGTTTGCAGACTGCTGAATCCACACACGGGTTTAACTCTGGTAGTTGAGTGCACACATTGACAACCGTTCTTTTAGATAGCTGCGTTTTGGATTTAGAAGCAGATGTTTCCCTGTGCTTACTGCTGTTTCTTCCATATGCCGGGAACGGGCTGAAAACGCCTATTTGGGGACTCTGCAGAGAAAGTGTTTGCAGACTGCTGAATCCACACACGGGTTAACTCTGGAAGTTGAGTGCACACATTGACAACCGTTCTGTTAGATAGCTGCGTTTTGGATTTAGAAGCAGATATTTCCCAATGCTTACTGCTGTTTCTTCCATATGCCGGTAACGGGCTGAAAGCGCCTGTTTTCGGACTCTGCAGAGAAAGTGTTTGCACACTGCTGAATCCACACACGGGTTTAACTCTGGAAATTGAGTGCACACATTGACAACCGTTCTGTTAGATAGCTGCGTTTTGGATTTAGAAGCAGATATTTCCCTGTGCTTACTGCTGTTTCTTCCATATGCCGGTAATGGGCTGAAAACGGCTGTTTTG
This sequence comes from Aotus nancymaae, assembly GCF_030222135.1. NCBI lineage: Eukaryota > Metazoa > Chordata > Mammalia > Primates > Aotidae > Aotus > Aotus nancymaae. The sequence continues at coordinate 105,242 of NW_026989066.1, forward strand.
GGACTCTGCACAGAAAGTGTTTGCAGACTGCTGAATCCACCCACGGGTTTAACTCTGGAAGTTCAGTGCACACATTGGCAACCGTTCTGTTAGATAGCTGCGTTTTGGTTTTAGAAGCAGATATTTCCCTGTGCTTACTGCTGTTTCTTCCCTATGCCGGTAATGGGCTGTAAACGCCTGTTTTGGGATTCTGCAGAGAAAGTGTTTGGAGACTGCTGAATCCACACACGGGTTTAACTCTGGAAGTTGAGTGCACACATTGACAACCGTTCTGTTAGATAACTGCGTTTTGGATATAGAAGCAGATAGTTCCCTGTGCTTACTGCTGTTTCTTCCATATGCTGGTAATGGGCTGAAAACGCCTGTTTTGGAACTCTGCAGAGAAAGTGTTTGCAGACTGCTGAATCTACACACGGGTTTAACTCTGGAAGTTGAGTGCACACATTGACAACCGTTCTGTTAGATAGCTGCGTTTTGGATTTAGAAGCAGATATTTCCCTGTGCTTACTGCTGTTTCTTCCATATGCCGATAACGGGCAGAAAACGCCTGTTTTGGGACTCTGCAGAGAAAGCGTTTGCATACTGCTGAATCCACACACGGGTTTAACTCTGGAAGTTGAGTGCACACATTGACAACCGTTCTGTTAGATAGCTGCGTTTTGGACTCAGAAGCAGATATTTCCCTGTGCTTACTGCTGTTTCTTCCATATGCCGATAACGGGCTGAAAACGACTGTTTTGGGACTCTGCAGAGAAAGTGTTTGCATACTGCTGAATCCACACACGGGTTTAACTCTGGAAGTTGAGTGCACACATTGACAACCGTTCTGTTAGATAGCTGCGTTTTGGTTTTAGAAGCAGATATTTCCCTGTGCTTACTGCTGTTTCTTCCATATGCCGGTAATGGGCTGAAAACGTCTGTTTTGGGACTCTGCAGAGAAAGTGTTTGCAGACTGCTGAATCCACACACGGGTTTAACTCTGGAAGTTGAGTGCACACATTGACAACCGTTCTGTTAGATAGCTGCGTTTTGTATTTAGAAGCAGATATTTCCCTGTGCTTACTGCTGTTTCTTCCATATTCTGGTAATGGGCTGAAAACGCCTGTTTTGGAACTCTGCAGAGAAAGTGTTTGCAGACTGCTGAATCCACCCACGGGTTTAACTCTGGAAGTTGAGTGCACACATTGGCAACCGTTCAGTTAGATAGCTGCGTTTTGATTTTAGAAGCAGATATTTCCCTATGCTTTCTGCTGTTTCTTCCCTATGCCGGTAATGGGCTGTAAACGCCTGTTTTGGGACTCTGCAGAGAAAGTGTTTGCAGACTGCTGAATCCACACACGGGTTTAACTCTGGAAGTTGAGTGCACACATTGACAACCGTTCTGTTAGATAGCTGTGTTTTGGATTTAGAAGCAGATATTTCCCTGTGCTTACTTCTGTTTCTTCAATATGCCTGTAATGGGCTGGAAACGCCTGTTTTTGGACTCTGGAGAGAAAGTGTTTGCAGACTGCTGAATCCACACACGGGATTAACTCTGTAAGTTGAGTGCACAGAATGACAACCATTCTGTTAGATGGCTGCGTTTTGGATTTAGAAGCAGATATTTCCCTGTGCTTACTGTTGTTTCTTCCATATGCCGGTAATGGGCTGAAAACGCCTGTTTTGGAACTCTGCAGAGAAAGTGTTTGCAGACTGCTGAATCCACACACGGGTTTAACTCTGGAAGTTGAGTGCACACATTGACAACCGTTCTGTTAGATAACTGCGTTTTGGATATAGAAGCAGATAGTTCCCTGTGCTTACTGCTGTTTCTTCCATATGCTGGTAATGGCCTGAAAACGCCCGTTTTGGAACTCTGCAGAGAAAGTGTTTGCAGACTGCTGAATCCACACACGGGTTTAACTCTGGAAGTTGAGTGCACACATTGACAACCGTTCTGTTAGATAGCTGCGTTTTGGATTTAGAAGCAGATATTTCCCTGTGCTTACTGCTGTTTCTTCCATATGCCGATAACGGGCTGAAAACGACTGTTTTGAGACTCTGCAGAGAAAGTGTTTGCATACTGCTGAATCCACACACGTGTTTAACTCTGGAAGTTGAGTGCACACATTGACAACCGTTCTGTTAGATAGCTGCGTTTTGGATTTAGAAGCAGATATTTCCCTGTGCTTACTGCTGTTTCTTCCATATGCCAGTAATCGACTGAAAACGCCTGTTATGGGACTCTGCAGAGAAAGTGTTTGCAGACTGCTGAATCCACACACGGGTTTAACTCTGGAAGTTGAGTGCACACATTGACAACCGTTCTGTTAGATAGCTAGGTTTTGGATTTCGAAGCAGATTGTTTCCTATGCTTACTGCTGTTTCTTCCATAAACTGGTAATGGGCTGAATACGCCTGTTTTGGGACTCTGCAGAGAAGGTGTTTGCAGACTGCTGAATCCACACACGGGTTTAACTCTGGAAGTTGAGTGCACGCATTGACAACCGTTCTGTTAGATAGCTGCGTTTTGGATTCAGAAGCAGATATTTCCCTGTGCTTACTGCTGTTTCTTCCATATGCCGGTAATGGACTGAAAACGCCTGTTTTGGAACTCTGCAGAGAAAGTGTTTGCAGACTGCTGAATCCACACACGGGTTTAACTCTGGAAGTTGAGTGCACACATTGACAACCGTTCTGTTAGATAGCTGCGTTTTGGATTTCGAAGCAGATATTTCCCTGTGGTTACTGCTGTTTCTTCCATATGCCTGTAATGGGCTGAAAACGCCTGTTTTGGGACTCTGCAGAGAAAGTGTTTGCAGACCTCTGATTCCACACACGGGTTTAACTCTGGAAGTCGAGTGCACACATTGACAACCGTTCTGTTAGATAGCTGCGTTTTGGATTTAGAAGCAGATATTTCCCTGTGCTTACTGCTGTTTCTTCCATATGCCGGTAATGGGCTGAAAACGCCTGTTTTGCAACTCTGCAGTGAAAGTGTTTGCAGACTTCTGAATCCACACACGGGTTTAACTCTGGAAGTCGAGTGCAAACATTGACAACCGTTCTGTTAGATAACTGCGTTTTGGAATTAGAAGCAGATAGTTTCCTGTGCTTACTGCTGTTTCTTCCATATGCCGGTAATGGGCTGAAAAAGCCTGTTTTGGGACTCTGCAGAGAAAGTGTTTGCAGACTGCTAAATCCACACACGGGTTTAACTCTGGAAGTTGAGTGCACACATTGACAACCGTTCTGTTAGATAGCTGCGTTTTGGATTTAGAAGCAGATGTTTCCCTGTGCTTACTGCTGTTTCCTCCATATGCCGGTAATGGGCTGAGAACGCCTGTTTTCGGACTCTGCAGAGAAAGTTTTTGCAGACTGCTGAATCCACACACGGGTTTAACTCTGGAAGTTGAGTGCAAACATTGACAACCGTTCTGTTAGATAACTGCATTTTGGAATTAGAAGCAGATAGTTTCCTGTGCTTACTGCTGTTTCTTCCATAAGCTGGTAATGGGCTGAAAACGCCTGTTTTGGGACTCTGCAGAGAAGGTGTTTGCAGACTGCTTAATCCACACACGGGTTTAACTCTGGAAGTTGAGTGCACACATTGACAACCGTTCTGTTAGGTAGCTGCGTTTTGGATTTAGAAGCAGATATTTCCCTGTGCTTACTGCTGTTTCTTCCATATGCCGGTAATGGGCTGAAAACGCCTGTTTTGGGACTCTGCAGAGAAAGTGTTTGCAGACTGCTGAATCCACACACGGGTTTAACTCTGGAAGTTGAGTGCACACATTGACAACCGTTCTGTTAGATAGCTGCGTTTTGGATTTAGAAGCAGATATTTCCCTGTGCTTACTGCTCTTTCTTCCATATGCCGGTAATGGGCTGAAAACGCCTGTTTTGGGACTCTGCAGAGAAAGTGTTTGCAGACTGCTGAATCCACACACGGGTTTAACTCTGGAAGTTGAGTACACACATTGACAACCGTTCTGTTAGATAGCTGCGTTTTGGAATAAGAAGAAGATATTTCCCTGTGCTTACTGCTGTTTCTTCCATATGCCAGTAAAGGGCTGAAAACGCCAGTTTTGGGACTCTGCAGAGAAAGTGTTTGCATACTGCTGAATCCACACACGAGTTTAACTCTGGAAGTTGAGTGCACACATTGACAACCGTTCTGTTAGATAGCTGCGTTTTGGATTTAGAAGCAGATATTTCCCTGTGCTTATTGCTGTTCCTTCCATATGCCGGTAACGGGCTGAAAACGCCTGTTTTGGGAATCTGCAGGGAAAGTGTTTGCAGACTGCTGAATCCACACACGGGTTTAACTCTGGAAGTTGAGTGCACAGATTGACAACCATTGTGTTAGATGGCTGCCTTTTGGATTTAGAAGCAGATATTTCACCGTGCTTACTGCTGTTTCTTCCATATGCCGGTAAAGGGCTGAAAACGCCTGTTTTGGAACTCTGCAGAGAAAGTGTTTGCAGACTGCTGAATCCACACACGGGTTTAACTCTGGAAGTTGAGTGCACACATTGACAACCGTTCTGTTAGATAGCTGCATTTTGTATTTAGAAGCAGATATTTCCCTGTGCTTACTTCTGTTTCTTCAATATGCCTGTAATGGGCTGAAAACGCCTGTTTTGAGACTCTGCAGAGAAAGTGTTTGCAGACTGCTGAATCCACACACGGGTTTAACACTGGAAGTTGAGTGCACAGATTGACAACCATTCTGTTAGATGGCTGCCTTTTGGATTTAGAAGCAGATATTTCACCGTGCTTACTGCTGTTTCTTCCATATGCCGGTAATGGGCTGAAAACGCCTGTTTTGGAACTCTGCAGAGAAAGTGTTTGCAGACTGCTTAATCCACACACGGGTTTAACTCTGGAAGTTGAGTGCACACATTGACAACCGTTCTGTTAGATAACTGCGTTTTGGATATAGAAGCAGATAGTTCCCTGTGCTTACTGCTGTTTCTTCCATATGCCGGTAATGGCCTGAAAACGCCTGTTTTGGAACTTTGCAGAGAAAGTGTTTGCAGACTGCTGAATCCACACACGGGTTTAACTCTGGAAGTTGAGTGCACACATTGACAACCGTTCTGTTAGATAGCTGCGTTTTGGATTTAGAAGCAGACATTTCCCTGTGCTTACTGCTGTTTCTTCCATATGCCGATAACGGGCTGAAAACGACTGTTTTGGGACTCTGCAGAGAAAGTGTTTGCATACTGCTGAATCCACACACGGGTTTAACTCTGGAAGTTGAGTGCACACATTGACAACCGTTCTGTTAGATAGCTGCGTTTTGGATTTAGAAGCAGATATTTCCCTGTGCTTACTGCTGTTTCTTCCATATGCCAGTAACGGGCTGAAAACGCCTGTTTTGGGACTCTGCAGAGAAAGTGTTTGCAGACTGCTGAATCCACACCCGGGTTTAACTCTGGAAGTTGAGTGCACACATTGACAACCGTTCTGTTAGATAGCTGCATTTGGTATTTAGAAGCAGATATTTCCCTGTGCTTACTTCTGTTTCTTCAATATGCCTGTAATGGGCTGAAAACGCCTGTTATGGGACTCTGCAGAGAAAGTGTTTGCAGACTGCTGAATCCACACACGGGTTTAACTCTGGAAGTTGAGTGCACAGATTGACAACCATTCTGTTAGATGGCTGCCTTTTGGATTTAGAAGCAGATATTTCACCGTGCTTACTGCTGTTTCTTCCATATGCCGGTAATGGGCTGAAAACGCCTGTTTTGGAACTCTGCAGAGAAAGTGTTTGCAGACTGCTGAATCCACACACGGGTTTAACTCTGGAAGTCGAGTGCACACATTGACAACCGTTTTGTTAGATAACTGCGTTTTGGATATAGAAGCAGATAGTTCCCTGTGATTACTGCTGTTTCTTCCATATGCTGGTAATGGCCTGAAAACGCCTGTTTTGGAACTCTGCAGAGAAAGTGTTTGCAGACTGCTGAATCCACACACGGCTTTAACTCTGGAAGTTGAGTGCACACATTGACAACCGTTCTGTTAGATAGCTGCGTTTTGGATTTAGAAGCAGATATTTCCCTGTGCTTACTGTTGTTTCTTCCATATGCCGATAACGGGCTGAAAACGACTGTTTTGGGACTCTGCAGAGAAAGTGTTTGCATACTGCTGAATCCACACACGGGTTTAACTCTGGAAGTTGAGTGCACACATTGACAACCGTTCTGTTAGATAGCTGCGTTTTGGATTTAGAAGCAGATATTTCCCTGTGCTTACTGCTGTTTCTTCCATATGCCGGTAATGGGCTGAAAACCTCTGTTTTGGGACTCTGCAGAGAAAGTGTTTGCAGACTGCTGAATCCACACACGGGTTTAACTCTGGAAGTTGAGTGCACACATTGACAACCGTTCTGTTAGATAGCTGCGTTTTGGATTTAGAAGCAGATATTTCCCTGTGCTTACTGCTGTTTCTTCCATATTCCGGTAATGGGCTGAAAACGCCTGTTTTGGGACTCTGCACAGAAAGTGTTTGCAGACTGCTGAATCCACCCACGGGTTTAACTCTGGAAGTTGAGTGCACACATTGGCAACCGTTCTGTTAGATAGCTGCGTTTTGGATTTAGAAGCAGATATTTCCCTGTGCTTACTGCTGTTTCTTCCCTATTCTGGTAATGGGCTGTAAACGCCTGTTTTGGGACTCTGCAGAGAAAGTGTTTGCAGACTGCTGAATCCACACACGGGTTTAACTCTGGAAGTTGAGTGCACACATTGACAACCGTTCTGTTAGATAGCTGTGTTTTGGATTTAGAAGCAGATATTTCCCTGTGCTTACTTCTGTTTCTTCAATATGCCTGTACTGGGCTGAAAACGCCTGTTTTGGGACTCTGCAGAGAAAGTGTTTGCAGACTGCTGAATCCACACACCGGTTTAACTCTGGAAGTTGAGTGCACAGATTGACAACCATTCTGTTAGATGGCTGCCTTTTGGATTTAGAAGCAGATATTTCCCTGTGCTTACTGCTGTTTCTTCCATATGCCGATAACGGGCTGAAAACGACTGTTTTGGGACTCTGCAGAGAAAGTGTTTGCAGACTGCTGAATCCACACACGGGTTTAACTCTGCAAGTTGAGTGCACACATTGACAACCGTTCTGTTAGATAACTGCGTTTTGGATATAGAAGCAGATAGTTCCCTGTGCTTACTGCTGTTTCTTCCATATGCTGGTAATGGCCTGAAAACGCCTGTTTTGGAACTCTGCAGAGAAAGTGTTTGCAGACTGCTGAATCCACACACGGGTTTAACTCTGGAAGTTGAGTGTACACATTGACAACCGTTCTGTTAGATAGCTGCATTTTGGATTTAGAAGCAGATATTTCCCTGTGCTTACTGCTGTTTCTTCCATATGCCGATAACGGGCTGAAAACGACTGTTTTGGGACTCTGCAGAGAAAGTGTTTGCATACTGCTGAATCCACACACGTGTTTAACTCTGGAAGTTGAGTGCACACATTGACAACCGTTCTGTTATAGAGCTGCGTTTTGGATTTAGAAGCAGATATTTCCCTGTGCTTACTGCTGTTTCTTCCATATGCCAGTAATGGGCTGAAAACGCCTGTTTTGGGACTCTGCAGAGAAAGTGTTTGCAGACTGCTGAATCCACACACGGGTTTAACTCTGGAAGTTGAGTGCACACATTGACAACCGTTCTGTTAGACAGCTAGGTTTCGGATTTCGAAGCAGATAGTTTCCTGTGCTTACTGCTGTTTCTTCCATAAACTGGTAATGGGCTGAATACGCCTGTTTTGGGACTCTGCAGAGAAGGTGTTTGCAGACTGCTGAATCCACACACGGGTTTAACTCTGGAATTTGAGTGCACGCATTGACAACCGTTCTGTTAGATAGCTGCGTTTTGGATTCAGAACCAGATATTTCCCTGTGCTTACTGCTGTTTCTTCCATATGCCGGTAATGGACTGAAAACGCCTGTTTTGGAACTCTGCAGAGAAAGTGTTTGCAGACTGCTGAATCCACACACGGGTTTAACTCTGGAAGTTGAGTGCACACATTGACAACCGTTCTGTTAGATAGCTGCGTTTTGGATTTCGAAGCAGATATTTCCCTGTGGTTACTGCTGTTTCTTCCATATGCCTGTAATGGGCTGAAAACGCCTGTTTTGGGACTCTGCAGAGAAAGTGTTTGCAGACTGCTGATTCCACACACGGGTTTAACTCTGGAAGTCAAGTGCACACATTGACAACCGTTCTGTTAGATAGCTGCGTTTTGGATTTAGAAGCAGATATTTCCCTGTGCTTACTGCTGTTTCTTCCATATGCCGGTAATGGGCTGAAAACGCCTGTTTTGCAACTCTGCAGAGAAAGTGTTTGCAGACTTCTGAATCCACACACGGGTTTAACTCTGGAAGTCGAGTGCAAACATTGACAACCGTTCTGTTAGATAACTGCGTTTTGGAATTAGAAGCAGATAGTTTCCTGTGCTTACTGCTGTTTCTTCCATATGCCGGTAATGGGCTGAAAAAGCCTGTTTTGGGACTCTGCAGAGAAAGTGTTTGCAGACTGCTGAATCCACACACGGGTTTAACTCTGGAAGTTGAGTGCACACATTGACAACCGTTCTGTTAGATAGCTGCGTTTTGGATTTAGAAGCAGATGTTTCCCTGTGCTTACTGCTGTTTCCTCCATATGCCGGTAATGGGCTGAAAACGCCTGTTTTCGGACTCTGCAGAGAAAGTTTTTGCAGACTGCTGAATCCACACACGGGTTTAACTCTGGAAGTTGAGTGCAAACATTGACAACCCTTCTGTTAGATAGCTGCGTTTTGGATTTAGAAGCAGATATTTCCCTGTGCTTACTGCTGTTTCTTCCATATGCCGGTAATGGGCTGAAAACGCCTGTTTTGGAACTCTGCAGAGAAAGTGTTTGCAGACTGCTGAATCCACCCACGGGTTTAACTCTGGAAGTTGAGTGCACACATTGGCAACCGTTCTGTTAGACAGCTGCGTTTTGGTTTTAGAAGCAGATATTTCCCTGTGCTTACTGCTGTTTCTTCCCTATGCCGGTAATGGGCTGTAAACGCCTGTTTGGGGACTCTGCAGAGAAAGTGTTTGCAGACTGCTGATCCACACACGGGTTTAACTCTGGAATTTGAGTGCACACATTGACAACCGTTCTGTTAGATAGCTGCGTTTTGGATTTAGAAGCAGATATTTCCCTGTGCTTACTGCTCTTTCTTCCATATGCCGGTAATGGGATGAAAACGCCTGCTTTGGGACTCTGCAGAGAAAGTGTTTGCAGACTGCTGAATCCACACACGGGTTTAACTCTGGAAGTTGAGTGCACACATTGACAACCTTTCTATTAGATAGCTGCGTTTTGGAAATAGAAGCAGGTATTTCCCTGTGCTTACTGCTGTTTCTTCCATATGCCGGTAATGGGCTGAAAACGCCTGTTTTGGGACTCTGCAGAGAAAGTGTTTGCAGACTGCTGAATCCACACACGGGTTTAACTCTGGAAGTTGAGTGCACACATTGACAACCGTTCTGTTAGATAGCTGCATTTTGGATTTAGAAGCAGATATTTCCCTGTGCTTACTGCTGTTTCTTCCATATGCCGGTTATGGGCTGAAAACGCCTGTTTTGGGACTCTGCAGAGAAAGTGTTTGCAGACTGCTGAATCCACACACGGGTTTAACTCTGGAAGTTGAGTACACACATTGACAACCGTTCTGTTAGATAGCTGCGTTTTGGAATTAGAAGAAGATATTTCCCTGTGCTTACTGCTGTTTCTTCCATATGCCAGTAAAGGGCTGAAAACGCCAGTTTTGGGACTCTGCAGAGAAAGTGTTTGCATACTGCTGAATCCACACACGGGTTTAACTCTGGAAGTTGAGTGCACACATTTACAACCGTTCTGTTAGATAGCTGCGTTTTGGATTTAGAAGCAGATATTTCCCTGTGCTTATTGCTGTTCCTTCCATATGCCGGTAACGGGCTGAAAACGCCTGTTTTGGGAATCTGCAGAGAAAGTGTTTGCAGACTGCTGAATCCACACACGGGTTTAACTCTGGAAGTTGAGTGCACAGATTGACAACCATTCTGTTAGATGGCTGCCTTTTGGATTTAGAAGCAGATATTTCACCGTGCTTACTGCTGTTTCTTCCCTATGCCGGTAATGGGCTGAAAACGCCTGTTTTGGAACTCTGCAGAGAAAGTGTTTGCAAACTGCTGAATCCACACACGGGTTTAACTCTGGAAGTTGAGTGCACACATTGACAACCGTTCTGTTAGATAACTGCGTTTTGGATATAGAAGCAGATAGTTCCCTGTGGTTACTGCTGTTTCTTCCATATGCCTGTAATGGGCTGAAAACGCCTGTTTTGGGACTCTGCAGAGAAAGTGTTTGCAGACTGCTGATTCCACACACGGGTTTAACTCTGGGAGTCGAGTGCACACAATGACAACCGTTCTGTTAGATAGCTGCGTTTTGGATTTAGAAGCAGATATTTCCCTATGTTTACTGCTGTTTCTTCCATATGCCGGTAATGGGCTGAAAACGCCTGTTTTGCAACTCTGCAGAGAAAGTGTTTGCAGACTGCTGAGTCCACACACGGGTTTAACTCTGGAAGTCGAGTGCAAACATTGACAACCGTTCTGTTAGATAACTGCGTTTTGGAATTAGAAGCAGATAGTTTCCTGTGCTTACTGCTGTTTCTTCCATAAGCTGGTAATGGGCTGAAAACGCCTGTTTTGGGACTCTGCAGAGAAGGTGTTTGCAGACTGCTGAATCCACACACGGGTTTAACTCTGGAAGTTGAGTGCACACATTGACAACCGTTCTGTTAGATAGCTGCGTTTTGGATTTAGAGGCAGATATTTCCCTGTGCTTACTGCTGTTTCTTCCATATGCCGGTAATGGGCTGAAAAAGCCTGTTTTGGGACTCTGCAGAGAAAGTGTTTGCAGACTGCTGAATCCACACACGGGTTTAACTCTGGAAGTTGAGTGCACACATTGACAATCGTTCTGTTAAATAGCTGCGTTTTGGATTTAGAAGCAGATGTTTCCCTGTGCTTACTGCTGTTTCTTCCATATGCCGGTTATGGGCTGAAAACGCCTGTTTTGGGACTCTGCAGAGAAAGTGTTTGCAGACTGCTGAATCCACACACGGGTTTAACTCTGGAAGTTGAGTACACACATTGACAACCGTTCTGTTAGATAGCTGCGTTTTGGAATTAGAAGAAGATATTTCCCTGTGCTTACTGCTGTTTCTTCCATATGCCAGTAAAGGGCTGAAAACGCCAGTTTTGGGACTCTGCAGAGAAAGTGTTTGCATACTGCTGAATCCACACACGGGTTTAACTCTGGAAGTTGAGTGCACACATTGACAACCGTTCTGTTAGATAGCTGCGTTTTGGATTTAGAAGCAGATATTTCCCTGTGCTTATTGCTGTTCCTTCCATATGCCGGTAACGGGCTGAAAACGCCTGTTTTGGGAATCTGCAGAGAAAGTGTTTGCAGACTGCAGAATCCACACACGGGTTTAACTCTGGAAGTTGAGTGCACACATTGACAACCGTTCTGTTAGATAGCTGCGTTTTGGATTTAGAAGCAGATATTTCCCTGTGCTTACTGCTGTTTCTTCCATATGCCGGTAATGGGCTGAAAACGCCTGTTTTGGGACTCTGCAGAGAAAGTGTTTGCAGACTGCTGAATCCACATATCGGTTTAACTTTGGAAGTTGAGTGCACACATTGACAACCGTTCTGTTAGACAACGGCGTTTTGGATTTAGAAGCAGATATTTCACTGTGCTTACTGCTGTTTCTTCCATATGCCGGTAAAGGGCTGAAAACGCCTGTTTTGGGACTCTGCACAGAATGTGTTTGCAGACTACTGAATCCACCCACGGGTTTTACTCTGGAAGTTGAGTGCACACATTGACAACCGTTCTGTTAGATAGCTGAATTTTGTATTTAGAAGCAGATATTTCCCTGTGCTTACTTCTGTTTATTCAATATGCCTGTAATGGGCTGAAAACGCCTGTTTTGAGACTCTGTAGAGAAAGTGTTTGCAGACTGCTGAATCCACACACGGGTTTAACACTGGAAGTTGAGTGCACAGATTGACAACCATTCTGTTAGATGGCTGCCTTTTGGATTTAGAAGCAGATATTTCACCGTGCTTACTGCTGTTTCTTCCATATGCCGGTAATGGGCTGAAAACGCCTGTTTTGGAACTCTGCAGAGAAAGTGTTTGCAGACTGCTTAATCCACACACGGGTTTAACTCTGGAAGTTAAGTGCACACATTGACAACCGTTCTGTTAGATAACTGCGTTTTGGATATAGAAGCAGATAGTTCCCTGTGCTTACTGCAGTTTCTTCCATATGCCTGCTATGGGCTGAAAACGTCTGTTTTGGGACTCTGCAGAGAAAGTGTTTGCAGACTGCTGAATCCACACACGGGTTTAACTCTGTAAGTTTAATGCACACATTAACAACCGTTCTGTTAGATAGCTGCGTTTTGGATTTAGAAGCAGATATTTCCCTGTGCTTAATGCTGTTTCTTCCATATGCCGGTAATGGGCTGAAAACGCCTGCTTTGGGACTCTCCAGAGAAAGTGTTTGCAGACTGCTGAATCCACACACGGGTTTAATTCTGGAAGTTGAGTGCACACATTGACAACCGTTCTGTTAGATAGCTGCGTTTTGGATTTAGAAGCAGATATTTCCCTGTGCTTACTGCTGTGTCTTCCATATGCCGGTAATGGGCTGAAAACGCCTGTTTTGGGACTCTGCAGAGAAAGTGTTTGCAGACTGCTGAATCCACACACGGGTTTAACTCTGGAAGCTGAGTGCACACATTGACAACCGTTCTGTTAAATAGCTGCGTTTTGGATTTAGAAGCAGATGTTTCCCTGTGCTTACTGCTGTTTCTTCCATATGCCGGTAATTTGCTGAAAACGCCTGTTTTGGGACTCTGCAGAGAAAGCGTTTGCAGACTGCTGAATCCACACACGGGTTTAACTCTGGAAGTTGAGTGCACACATTGACAACCGTTCTGTTAGATAGCTGCGTTTTGGATTTAGAAGCAGATATTTCCCTGGGCTTACTGCTGTTTCTTCCATATGCCGGTTATGGGCTGAAAACGCCTGTTTTGGGACCCTGCAGAGAAAGTGTTTGCAGACTGCTGAATCCACACACGGGTTTAACTCTGGAAGTTGAGTACACACATTGACAACCGTTCTGTTAGATAGATGCGTTTTGGATTTAGAAGCAGATATTTCCCTGTGCTTACTGTTGTTTCTTCCATATGCCGGTAATGGGCTGAAAACGCCAGTTTTGGGACTCTGCAGAGAAAGTGTTTGCAGACTGCTGAATCCACACACGGGTTTAACTCTGGAAGTTGAGTGCACACATTGACAACCGTTCTGTTAGATAGCTGCGTTTTGGATTTAGAAGCAGATATTTCCCTGTGCTTACTGCTGTTTCTTCCATATGCCGGTTATGGGCTGAAAACGCCTGTTTTGGGACTCTGCAGAGAAAGTGTTTGCAGACTGCTGAATCCACACACGGGTTTAACTCTGGAAGTTGAGTACACACATTGACAACCGTTCTGTTAGATAGCTGCGTTTTGGAATTAGAAGAAGATATTTCACTGTGCTTACTGCTGTTTCTTCCATATGCCAGTAAAGGGCTGAAAACGCCAGTTTTGGGACTCTGCAGAGAAAGTGTTTGCATACTGCTGAATCCACACACGGGTTTAACTCTGGAAGTTGAGTGCACACATTGACAACCGTTCTGTTAGATAGCTGCGTTTTGGAATTAGAAGCAGATATTTCCCTGTGCTTATTGCTGTTCCTTCCATATGCCGGTAACGGGCTGAAAACGCCTGTTTTGGGAATCTGCAGAGAAAGTGTTTGCAGACTGCAGAATCCACACACGGGTTTAACTCTGGAAGTTGAGTGCACACATTGACAACCGTTCTGTTAGATAGCTGCGTTTTGGATTTAGAAGCAGATATTTCCCTGTGCTTACTGCTGTTTCTTCCATATGCCGGTAATGGGCTGAAAACGCCTGTTTTGGGACTCTGCAGAGAAAGTGTTTGCAGACTGCTGAATCCACATATGGGTTTATCTTTGGAAGTTGAGTGCACACATTGACAACCGTTCTGTTAGACAACGGCGTTTTGGATTTAGAAGCAGATATTTCCCTGTGCTTACTGCTGTTTCTTCCATATGCCGGTAATGGGCTGAAAACGCCTGTTTTGGGACTCTGCACAGAAAGTGTTTGCAGACTACTGAATCCACCCACGGGTTTAACTCTGGAAGTTGAGTGCACACATTGACAACCGTTCTGTTAGATAGCTGCATTTTGTATTTAGAAGCAGATATTTCCCGGTGCTTACTTCTGTTTCTTCAATATGCCTGTAATGGGCTGAAAACGCCTGTTTTGAGACTCTGTAGAGAAAGTGTTTGCAGACTGCTGAATCCACACACGGGTTTAACACTGGAAGTTGAGTGCACAGATTGACAACCATTCTGTTAGATGGCTGCCTTTTGGATTTAGAAGCAGATATTTCACCGTGCTTACTGCTGTTTCTTCCATATGCCGGTAATGGGCTGAAAACGCCTGTTTTGGAACTCTGCAGAGAAAGTGTTTGCAGACTGCTTAATCCACACACGGGTTTAACTCTGGAAGTTGAGTGCACACATTGACAACCGTTCTGTTAGATAACTGCGTTTTGGATATAGAAGCAGATAGTTCCCTGTGCTTACTGCAGTTTCTTCCATATGCCTGTTATGGGCTGAAAACGTCTGTTTTGGGACTCTGCAGAGAAAGTGTTTGCAGACTGCTGAATCCACACACGGGTTTAACTCTGTAAGTTTAATGCACACATTAACAACCGTTCTGTTAGATAGCTGCGTTTTGGATTTAGAAGCAGATATTTCCCTGTGCTTAATGCTGTTTCTTCCATATGCCGGTAAAGGGCTGAAAACGCCTGCTTTGGGACTCTGCAGAGAAAGTGTTTGCAGACTGCTGAATCCACACACGGGTTTAACTCTGGACGTTGAGTGCACACATTGACAACCGTTCTGTTAGATGGCTGCGTTTTGGATTTAGAAGCAGATATTTCCCTGTGCTTACTGCTGTTTCTTCCATATGCCGGTAATGGGCTGAAAACGCCTGTTTTGGGACTCTGCAGAGAAAGTGTTTGCAGACTGCTGAATCCACACACGGGTTTAACTCTGGACGTTGAGTGCACACATTGACAACCGTTCTGTTAGATAGCTGCGTTTTGGATTTAGAAGCAGATATTTCCCTGTGCTTACTGCTGTTTCTTCCATATGCCGGTAATGGGCTGAAAACGCCTGTATTGGGACTCTGCAGAGGAAGTGTTTGCAGACTGCTGAATCCACACACGGGTTTAACTCTGGAAGTTGAGTGCACACATTGACAACCGTTCTGTTAGATAGCTGCGTTTTGGATTTAGAAGCAGATATTTCCCTGTGCTTACTGCTGTTTCTTCCATATGCCGGTAATGGGCTGAAAACGCCTGTTTTGGGACTCTGCAGAGAAACTGTTTGCAGACTGCTGAATCCACACACGGGTTTAACTCTGGAAGTTGAATGCACACATTAACAACCGTTCTATTAGATAGCTGCGTTTTGGATTTAGAAGCAGATATTTCCCTGTGCTTACTGCTGTTTCTTCCATATGCCGGTAACGGGCTGAAAACGCCTGTTTTGGGACTCTGCAGAGAAAGTGTTTGCAGACTGCTGAATCCACACACGGGTTTAACTCTGGAAGTTGAGTGCACACATTGACAACCGTTCTGTTAGATAGCTGCGTTTTGGATTTAGAAGCAGATATTTCCCTGTGCTTACTGCTGTTTCTTCCATATGCCGGTAATGGGCTGAAAACGCCTGTTTTGGGACTCTGCAGAGAAAGTGTTTGCAGACTGCTGAATCCACACACGGGTTTAACTCTGGAAGTTGAGTGCACACATTGACAACCGTTCTGTTAGATAGCTGCGTTTTGGATTTAGAAGCAGATATTTCCCTGTGCTTACTGCTGTTTCTTCCATATGCCGGTAATGGGCTGAAATCGCCTGTTTTAGGACACTGCAGAGAAAGTGTTTGCAGACTGCTGAGTCCACACACGGGTTTAACTCTGTAAGTTTAATGCACACATTAACAACCGTTCTGTTAGATAGCTGCGTTTTGGATTTAGAAGCAGATATTTCCCTGTGCTTAATGCTCTTTCTTCCATATGCCGGTAATGGGCTGAAAACGCCTGCTTTGGGACTCTCCACAGAAAGTGTTTGCAGACTGCTGAATCCACACACGGGTTTAACTCTGGAAGTTGAGTGCACACATTGACAACCGTTCTGTTAGATAGCTGCGTTTTGGATTTAGAAGCAGATATTTCCCTGTGCTTACTGCTGTTTCTTCCATATGCCGATAATTTGCTGAAAACGCCTGTTTTGGGACTCTGCAGAGAAAGTGTTTGCAGACTGCTGAATCCACACACGGGTTTAACTCTGGAAGCTGAGTGCACACATTGACAACCGTACTGTTAGATAGCTGCGTTTTGGATTTAGAAGCAGATATTTCCCTGTGCTTAATGCTGTTTCTTCCATATGCCGGTAATGGGCTGAAAACGCCTGTATTGGGACTCTGCAGAGGAAGTGTTTGCAGACTGCTGAATCCACACACGGGTTTAACTCTGGAAGTTGAGTGCACACATTGACAACCGTTCTGTTAGATAGCTGCGTTTTGGATTTAGAAGCAGATATTTCCCTGTGCTTCCTGCTGTTTCTTCCATATGCCGGTAATGGGCTGAAAACGCCTGTTTTGGGACTCTGCAGAGAAAGTGTTTGCAGACTGCTGAATCCACACACGGGTTTAACTCTGGAAGTTGAGTGCACACATTGACAACCGTTCTGTTAGATAGCTGCGTTTTGGATTTAGAAGCAGATATTTCCCTGTGCTTACTGCTGTTTCTTCCATATGCCGGTAATGGGCTGAAAACACCTGCTTTGGGACTCTCCACAGAAAGTGTTTGCAGACTGCTGAATCCACACGGGTTTAACTCTGGAAGTGGAGTGCACACATTGACAACCGTTCTGTTAGATAGCTGCGTTTTGGATTTAGAAGCAGATATTTCCCTGTGCTTACTGCTGTTTCTTCCATATGCTGGTAATGGGCTGAAAACGCCTGTTTTGGGACTCTGCAGAGAAAGTGTTTGCAGACTGCTGAATCCACACACGGGTTTAACTCTGGAAGTTGAGTGCACACATAGACAACCGTTCTGTTAGATAGCTGCGTTTTGGATTTAGAAGCAGATATTTCCCTGTGCTTACTGCTGTTCCTTCCATATGCCGGTAATGGGCTGAAAACGCCTATTTCGGGACTCTGCAGAGAAAGTGTTTGCAGACGGCTGAATCCACACACGGGTTTAACTCTGGAAGTTGAGTGCACACATTGACAACCATTCTGTTAGATAGCTGCGTTTTGGATTTAGAAGCAGATATTTCCCTGTGCTTACTGCTGTTTCTTCCCTATGCCGGTAATGGGCTGAAAACGCCTGTTTTGGGACTGTGCAGAGAAAGTGTTTGCAGACTGCTGAATCCACACACGGGTTTAACTCTGGAAGTTGAGTGCACACATTGACAACCGTTCTGTTAGATAGCTGCGTTTTGGATTTAGAAGCAGATATTTCCCTGTGCTTACTGCTGTTTCTTCCATATGCCGGTAATGGGCTGAAAACGCCTGTTTTGGGACTCTGCAGAGAAACTGTTTGCAGACTGCTGAATCCACACACGGGTTTAACTCTGTAAGTTGAATGCACACATTAACAACCGTTCTGTTAGATAGCTGCGTTTTGGATTTAGAAGCAGATATTTCCCTGTGCTTACTGCTGTTTCTTCCATATGCCGGTAACGGGCTGAAAACGCCTGTTTTGGGACTCTGCAGAGAAAGTGTTTGCAGACTGCTGAATCCACACACGGGTTTATCTCTGGAAGTTGAGTGCACACATTGACAACCGTTCTGTTAGATAGCTGCGTTTTGGATTTAGAAGCAGATATTTCCCTGTGCTTACTGCTGTTTCTTCCATATGCCGGTAATGGGCTGAAAACGCCTGTTTTGGGACTCTGCAGAGAAAGTGTTTGCAGACTGCTGAATCCACACAAGGGTTTAACTCTGGAAGTTGAGTGCACACATTGACAACCGTTCTGTTAGATACCTGCGTTTTGGATTTAGAAGCAGATATTTCCCTGTGCTTACTGCTGTTTCTTCCATATGCCGGTAATGGGCTGAAAACGCCTGTTTTAGGACACTGCAGAGAAAGTGTTTGCAGACTGCTGAGTCCACACACGGGTTTAACTCTGTAAGTTTAATGCACACATTAACAACCGTTCTGTTAGATAGCTGCGTTTTGGATTTAGAAGCAGATATTTCCCTGTGCTTAATGCTGTTTCTTCCATATGCCGGTAATGGGCTGAAAACGCCTGCTTTGGGACTCTCCACAGAAAGTGTTTGCAGACTGCTGAATCCACACACGGGTTTAACTCTGGAAGTTGAGTGCACACATTGACAACCGTTCTGTTAGATAGCTGCGTTTTGGATTTAGAAGCAGATATTTCCCTGTGCTTACTGCTGTTTCTTCCATATGCCGGTAATTTGCTGAAAACGCCTGTTTTGGGACTCTGCAGAGAAAGTGTTTGCAGACTGCTGAATCCACACACGGGTTTAACTCTGGAAGCTGAGTGCACACATTGACAACCGTTCTGTTAGATAGCTGCGTTTTGGATTTAGAAGCAGATATTTCCCTGTGCTTACTGCTGTTTCTTCCATATGCCGGTAATGGGCTGAAAACGCCTGTATTGGGACTCTGCAGAGGAAGTGTTTGCAGACTGCTGAATCCACACACGGGTTTAACTCTGGAAGTTGAGTGCACACATTGACAACCGTTCTGTTAGATAGCTTCGTTTTGGATTTAGAAGCAGATATTTCCCTGTGCTTACTGCTGTTTCTTCCATATGCCGGTAATGGGCTGAAAACGCCTGTTTTGGGACTCTGCAGAGAAACTGTTTGCAGACTGCTGAATCCACACACGGCTTTAACTCTGGAAGTTGAATGCACACATTAACAACCGTTCTATTAGATAGCTGCGTTTTGGATTTAGAAGCAGATATTTCCCTGTGCTTACTGCTGTTTCTTCCATAAGCCGGTAACGGGCTGAAAACGCCTCTTTTGGGACTCTGCAGAGAAAGTGTTTGCAGACTGCTGAATCCACACACGGGTTTAACTCTGGAAGTTGAGTGCACACATTGACAACCGTTCTGTTAGATAGCTGCGTTTTGGATTTAGAAGCAGATATTTCCCTGTGCTTACTGCTGTTTCTTCCATATGCCGGTAATGGGCTGAAAACGCCTGTTTTGGGACTCTGCAGAGAAAGTGTTTGCAGACTGCTGAATCCACACACGGGTTTAACTCTAGAAGTTGAGTGCACACATTGACAACCGTTCTGTTAGATAGCTGCGTTTTGGATTTAGAAGCAGATATTTCCCTGTGCTTACTGCTGTTTCTTCCATATGCCGGTAATCGGCTGAAATCGCCTGTTTTAGGACACTGCAGAGAAAGTGTTTGCAGACTGCTGAGTCCACACACGGGTTTAACTCTGTAAGTTTAATGCACACATTAACAACCGTTCTGTTAGATAGCTGCGTTTTGGATTTAGAAGCAGATATTTCCCTGTGCTTAATGCTGTTTCTTCCATATGCCGGTAATGGGCTGAAAACGCCTGCTTTGGGACTCTCCACAGAAAGTGTTTGCAGACTGCTGAATCCACACACGGGTTTAACTCTGGAAGTTGAGTGCACACATTGACAACCGTTCTGTTAGATAGCTGCGTTTTGGATTTAGAAGCAGATATTTCCCTGTGCTTACTGCTGTTTCTTCCATATGCCGATAATTTGCTGAAAACGCCTGTTTTGGGACTCTGCAGAGAAAGTGTTTGCAGACTGCTGAATCCACACACGGGTTTAACTCTGGAAGCTGAGTGCACACATTGACAACCGTACTGTTAGATAGCTGCGTTTTGGATTTAGAAGCAGATATTTCCCTGTGCTTAATGCTGTTTCTTCCATATGCCGGTAATGGGCTGAAAACGCCTGTATTGGGACTCTGCAGAGGAAGTGTTTGCAGACTGCTGAATCCACACACGGGTTTAACTCTGGAAGTTGAGTGCACACATTGACAACCGTTCTGTTAGATAGCTGCGTTTTGGATTTAGAAGCAGATATTTCCCTGTGCTTACTGCTGTTTCTTCCATATGCCGGTAATGGGCTGAAAACGCCTGTTTTGGGACTCTGCAGAGAAAGTGTTTGCAGACTGCTGAATCCACACACGGGTTTAACTCTGGAAGTTGAGTGCACACATTGACAACCGTTCTGTTAGATAGCTGCGTTTTGGATTTAGAAGCAGATATTTCCCTGTGCTTACTGCTGTTTCTTCCATATGCCGGTAATGGGCTGAAAACACCTGCTTTGGGACTCTCCACAGAAAGTGTTTGCAGACTGCTGAATCCACACGGGTTTAACTCTGGAAGTGGAGTGCACACATTGACAACCGTTCTGTTACATAGCTGCGTTTTGGATTTAGAAGCAGATATTTCCCTGTGCTTACTGCTGTTTCTTCCATATGCTGGTAATGGGCTGAAAACGCCTGTTTTGGGACTCTGCAGAGAAAGTGTTTGCAGACTGCTGAATCCACACACGGGTTTAACTCTGGAAGTTGAGTGCACACATAGACAACCGTTCTGTTAGATAGCTGCGTTTTGTATTTAGAAGCAGATATTTCCCTGTGCTTACTGCTGTTCCTTCCATATGCCGGTAATGGGCTGAAAACGCCTGTTTCGGGACTCTGCAGAGAAAGTGTTTGCAGACGGCTGAATCCACACACGGGTTTAACTCTGGAAGTTGAGTGCACACATTGACAACCATTCTGTTAGATAGCTGCGTTTTGGATTTAGAAGCAGATATTTCCCTGTGCTTACTGCTGTTTCTTCCCTATGCCGGTAATGGGCTGAAAACGCCTGTTTTGGGACTGTGCAGAGAAAGTTTTTGCAGACTGCTGAATCCACACACGGGTTTAACTCTGGAAGTTGAGTGCACACATTGACAACCGTTCTGTTAGATAGCTGCGTTTTGGATTTAGAAGCAGATATTTCCCTGTGCTTACTGCTGTTTCTTCCATATGCCGGTAATGGGCTGAAAACGCCTGTTTTGGGACTCTGCAGAGAAACTGTTTGCAGACTGCTGAATCCACACACGGGTTTAACTCTGTAAGTTGAATGCACACATTAACAACCGTTCTGTTAGATAGCTGCGTTTTGGATTTAGAAGCAGATATTTCCCTGTGCTTACTGCTGTTTCTTCCATATGCCGGTAACGGGCTGAAAACGCCTGTTTTGGGACTCTGCAGAGAAAGTGTTTGCAGATTGCTGAATCCACACACGGGTTTATCTCTGGAAGTTGAGTGCACACATTGACAACCGCTCTGTTAGATAGCTGCGTTTTGGATTTAGAAGCAGATATTTCCCTGTGCTTACTGCTGTTTCTTCCATATGCCGGTAATGGGCTGAAAACGCCTGTTTTGGGACTCTGCAGAGAAAGTGTTTGCAGACTGCTGAATCCACACACGGGTTTAACTCTGGAAGTTGAGTGCACACATTGACAACCGTTCTGTTAGATAGCTGCGTTTTGGATTTAGAAGCAGATATTTCCCTGTGCTTACTGCTGTTTCTTCCATATGCCGGTAATGGGCTGAAATCGCCTGTTTTAGGACACTGCAGAGAAAGTGTTTGCAGACTGCTGAGTCCACACACGGGTTTAACTCTGTAAGTTTAATGCACACATTAACAACCGTTCTGTTAGATAGCTGCGTTTTGGATTTAGAAGCAGATATTTCCCTGTGCTTAATGCTGTTTCTTCCATATGCCGGTAATGGGCTGAAAATGCCTGCTTTGGGACTCTCCACAGAAAGTGTTTGCAGACTGCTGAATCCACACACGGGTTTAACTCTGGAAGTTGAGTGCACACATTGACAACCGTTCTGTTAGATAGCTGCGTTTTGGATTTAGAAGCAGATATTTCCCTGTGCTTACTGCTGTTTCTTCCATATGCCGGTAATTTGCTGAAAACGCCTGTTTTGGGACTCTGCAGAGAAAGTGTTTGCAGACTGCTGAATCCACACACGGGTTTAACTCTGGAAGCTGAGTGCACACATTGACAACCGTTCTGTTAGATAGCTGCGTTTTGGATTTAGAAGCAGATATTTCCCTGTGCTTACTGCTGTTTCTTCCATATGCCGGTAATGGGCTGAAAACGCCTGTATTGGGACTCTGCAGAGGAAGTGTTTGCAGACTGCTGAATCCACACACGGGTTTAACTCTGGAAGTTGAGTGCACACATTGACAACCGTTCTGTTAGATAGCTGCGTTTTGGATTTAGAAGCAGATATTTCCCTGTGCTTACTGCTGTTTCTTCCATATGCCGGTAATGGGCTGAAAACGCCTGTTTTGGGACTGTGCAGAGAAAGTGTTTGCAGACTGCTGAATCCACACACGGGTTTAACTCTGGAAGTTGAGTGCACACATTGACAACGGTTCTGTTAGATAGCCGCGTTTTGGATTTAGAAGCAGATATTTCACTGTGCTTACTGCTGTTCCTTCCATATGCCGGTAATGGGCTGAAAACGCCTGTTTCGGGACTCTGCAGAGAAAGTGTTTGCAGACGGCTGAATCCACACACGGGTTTAACTCTGGAAGTTGAGTGCACACATTGACAACCGTTCTGTTAGATAGCTGCGTTTTGGATTTAGAAGCAGATATTTCCCTGTGCTTACTGCTGTTTCTTCCATATGCCGGTAACGGGCTGAAAACGCATGTTTTGGGACTCTGCAGAGAAACTGTTTGCAGACTGCTGAATCCACACACGGGTTTAACTCTGTAAGTTGAATGCACACAT
Source organism: Aotus nancymaae (assembly GCF_030222135.1). NCBI lineage: Eukaryota > Metazoa > Chordata > Mammalia > Primates > Aotidae > Aotus > Aotus nancymaae. The sequence continues at coordinate 128,252 of NW_026989066.1, forward strand.
TAACAACCGTTCTGTTAGAGAGCTGCGTTTTGGATTTAGAAGCAGATATTTCCCTGTGCTTACTGCTGTTTCTTCCATATGCCGGTAACAGGCTGAAAACGCCTGTTTTGGGACTCTGCAGAGAAAGTGTTTGCAGACTGCTGAATCCACACACGGGTTTAACTCTGGAAGTTGAGTGCAGACATTGACAACCGTTCTGTTAGATAGCTGCGTTTTGGATTTAGAAGCAGATATTTCCCTGTGCTTACTGCTGTTTCTTCCATATGCCGGTAATGGGCTGAAAACGCCTGTTTTGGGACTCTGCAGAGAAAGTGTTTGCAGACTGCTGAATCCACACACGGGTTTAACTCTGGAAGTTGAGTGCACACATTGACAACCGTTCTGTTAGATAGCTGCGTTTTGGATTTAGAAGCAGATATTTCCCTGTGCTTACTCCTGTTTCTTCCATATGCCGGTAATGGGCTGAAAACGCCTGTTTTAGGACACTGCAGAGAAAGTGTTTGCAGACTGCTGAGTCCACACACGGGTTTAACTCTGTAAGTTTAATGCACACATTAACAACCGTTCTGTTAGGTAGCTGCGTTTTGGAGTTAGAAGCAGATATTTCCCTGTGCTTAATGCTGTTTCTTCCATATGCCGGTAATGGGCTGAAAACGCCTGCTTTGGGACTCTCCACAGAAAGTGTTTGCAGACTGCTGAATCCACACACGGGTTTAACTCTGGAAGCTGAGTGCACACATTAACAACCGTACTGTTAGATAGCTGCTGCAGAGGAAGTGTTTGCAGACTGCTGAATCCACACACGGGTTTATCTCTGGAAGTTGAGTGCACACATTGACAACCGTTCTGTTAGATAGCTGCGTTTTGGATTTAGAAGCAGATATTTCCCTGTACTTACTGCTGTTTCTTCCATATGCCGGTAATGGGCTGAAAACGCCTGTTTTGGGACTCTGCAGAGAAAGTGTTTGCAGACTGCTGAATCCACACACGGGTTTAACTCTGGAAGTGGAGTGCACACATTGACAACCGTTCTGTTACATAGCTGCGTTTTGGATTTAGAAGCAGATATTTCCCTGTGCTTACTGCTGTTTCTTCCATATGCCGGTAATGGGCTGAAAACGCCTGTTTTGGGACTCTGCAGAGAAAGTGTTTGCAGACTGCTGAATCCACACACGGGTTTAACTCTGGAAGTTGAGTGCACACATAGACAACCGTTCTGTTAGATGCTGCGTTTTGGATTTAGAGGCAGATATTTCCCTGTGCTTACTGCTGTTCCTTCCATATGCCGGTAATGGGCTGAAAACGCCTGTTTCGGGACTCTGCAGAGAAAGTGTTTGCAGACGGCTGAATCCACACACGGGTTTAACTCTGGAAGTTGAGTGCACACATTGACAACCATTCTGTTAGATAGCTGCGTTTTGGATTCAGAACCAGATATTTCCCTGTGCTTACTGCTGTTTCTTCCCTATGCCGGTAATGGGCTGAAAACGCCTGTTTTGGGACTGTGCAGAGAAAGTGTTTGCAGACTGCTGAATCCACACACGGGTGTAACTCTGGAAGTTGAGTGCACACATTGACAACCGTTCTGTTAGATAGCTGCGTTTTGGATTTAGAAGCAGATATTTCCCTGTGCTTACTGCTGTTTCTTCCATATGCCGGTAATGGGCTGAAAACGCCTGTTTTGGGACTCTGCAGAGAAACTGTTTGCAGACTGCTGAATCCACACACGGGTTTAACTCTGTAAGTTGAATGCACACATTAACAACCGTTCTGTTAGATAGCTGCGTTTTGGATTTAGAAGCAGATATTTCCCTGTGCTTACTGCTGTTTCTTCCATATGCCGGTAACGGGCTGAAAACGCCTGTTTTGGGACTCTGCAGAGAAAGTGTTTGCAGACTGCTGAATCCACACACGGGTTTAACTCTGGAAGTTGAGTGCACACATTGACAACCGTTCTGTTAGATAGCTGCGTTTTGGATTTAGAAGCAGATATTTCCCTGTGCTTACTGCTGTTTCTTCCATATGCCGGTAATGGGCTGAAAACGCCTGTTTTGGGACTCTGCAGAGAAAGTGTTTGCAGACTGCTGAATCCACACACGGGTTTAACTCTGGAAGTTGAGTGCACACATTGACAACCGTTCTGTTAGATAGCTGCGTTTTGGATTTAGAAGCAGATATTTCCCTGTGCTTACTGCTGTTTCTTCCATATGCCGGTAATGGGCTGAAAACGCCTGCTTTAGGACACTGCAGAGAAAGTGTTTGCAGACTGCTGAGTCCACACACGGGTTTAACTCTGTAAGTTTAATGCACACATTAACAACCGTTCTGTTAGATAGCTGCGTTTTGGATTTAGAAGCAGATATTTCCCTGTGCTTAATGCTGTTTCTTCCAAATGCCGGTAATGGGCTGAAAACGCCTGCTTTGGGACTCTCCACAGAAAGTGTTTGCAGACGGCTGAATCCACACACGGGTTTAACTCTGGAAGTTGAGTGCACACATTGACAACCGTTCTGTTAGATAGCTGCGTTTTGGATTTATAAGCAGATATTTCCCTGTGCTTACTGCTGTTTCTTCCATATGCCGGTAATGGGCTGAAAACGCCTGTTTTGGGACTCTGCAGAGAAAGTGTTTGCAGACTGCTGAATCCACACACGGGTTTAACTCTGGAAGTTGAGTGCACACATTGACAACCGTTCTGTTAGATAGCTGCGTTTTGGATTTAGAAGCAGATATTTCCCTGTGCTTACTGCTGTTTCTTCCATATGCCGGTAATGGGCTGAAAACGCCTGCTTTAGGACACTGCAGAGAAAGTGTTTGCAGACTGCTGAGTCCACACACGGGTTTAACTCTGTAAGTTTAATGCACACATTAACAACCGTTCTGTTAGATAGCTGCGTTTTGGATTTAGAAGCAGATATTTCCCTGTGCTTAATGCTGTTTCTTCCAAATGCCGGTAATGGGCTGAAAACGCCTGCTTTGGGACTCTCCACAGAAAGTGTTTGCAGACGGCTGAATCCACACACGGGTTTAACTCTGGAAGTTGAGTGCACACATTGACAACCGTTCTGTTAGATAGCTGCGTTTTGGATTTAGAAGCAGATATTTCCCTGTGCTTACTGCTGTTTCTTCCATATGCCGGTAATTTGCTGAAAACGCCTGTTTTGGGACTCTGCAGAGAAAGTGTTTGCAGACTGCTGAATCCACACACGGGTTTAAATCTGGAAGCTGAGTGCACACATTGACAACCGTTCTGTTAGATAGCTGCGTTTTGGATTTAGAAGCAGATATTTCCCTGTGCTTACTGCTGTTTCTTCCATATGCCGGTAATGGGCTGAAAACGCCTGTATTGGGACTCTGCAGAGGAAGTGTTTGCAGACTGCTGAATCCACACACGGGTTTAACTCTGGAAGTTGAGTGCACACAATGACAACCGTTCTGTTAGATAGCTGCGTTTTGGATTTAGAAGCAGTTATTTCCCTGTGCTTACTGCTGTTTCTTCCATATGCCGGTAATGGGCTGAAAACGCCTGTTTTGGGACTCGGCAGAGAAAGTGTTTGCAGACTGCTGAATCCACACACGGGTTTAACTCTGGAAGTTGAGTGCACACATTGACAACAGTTCTGTTAGATAGCTGCGTTTTGGATTTAGAAGCAGATATTTCCCTGTGCTTACTGCTGTTTCTTCCATATGCCGGAAATGGGCTGAAAACACCTGCTTTGGGACTCTCCACAGAAAGTGTTTGCAGACTGCTGAATCCACACACGGGTTTAACTCTGGAAGTGGAGTGCACACATTGACAACCGTTCTGTTACATAGCTGCGTTTTGGATTTAGAAGCAGATATTTCCCTGTGCTTACTGCTGTTTCTTCCATATGCCGGTAATGGGCTGAAAACGCCTGTTTTGGGACTCTGCAGAGAAAGTGTTTGCAGACTGCTGAATCCACACACGGGTTTAACTCTGGAAGTTGAGTGCACACATAGACAACCGTTCTGTTAGATAGCTGCGTTTTGGATTTAGAAGCAGATATTTCCCTGTGCTTACTGCTGTTCCTTCCATATGCCGGTAATGGGCTGAAAACGCCTGTTTCGGGACTCTGCAGAGAAAGTGTTTGCAGACGGCTGAATCCACACACGGGTTTAACTCTGGAAGTTGAGTGCACACATTGACAACCATTCTGTTAGATAGCTGCGTTTTGGATTTAGAAGCAGATATTTCCCTGTGCTTACTGCTGTTTCTTCCATATGCCGGTAATGGGCTGAAAACGCCTGTTTTGGGACTGTGCAGAGAAAGTGTTTGCAGACTGCTGAATCCACACACGGGTTTAACTCTGGAAGTTGAGTGCACACATTGACAACCGTTCTGTTAGATAGCCGCGTTTTGGATTTAGAAGCAGATATTTCCCTGTGCTTACTGCTGTTTCTTCCATATGCCGGTAATGGGCTGAAAACGCCTGTTTTGGGACTCTGCAGAGAAAGTGTTTGCAGACTGCTGAATCCACACACGGGTTTAACTCTGGAAATTGAGTGCACACATTGACACCCGTTCTGTTAAAAAGCTGCATTTTGGATTTAGAAGCAGATATTTCCCTGTGCTTACTGCTGTTTCTTCCATATGCCGGTAATGGGCTGAAAACGCCTGTTTTGGGACTCTGCAGAGAAAGTGTTTGCAGACTGCTGAATCCACACACGGGTTTAACTCTGGAAGTTGAGTGCACACATTGACAACCGTTCTGTTAGATAGCTGCGTTTTGGATTTAGAAGCAGATATTTCCCTGTGCTTACTGCTGTTTCTTCCATATGCCGGTAATGGGCTGAAAACACCTGTTTTGGGACTCTGCAGAGAAAGTGTTTGCAGACTGCTGAATCCACACACGGGTTTAACTCTGGAAGTTGAGTGCACACATTGACAACCGTTCTGTTAGATAGCTGCGTTTTGGATTTCGAAGCAGGTATTTCCCTGTGCTTACTGCTGTTTCTTCCATATGCCGGTAATGGGCTGAAAACGCCTGTTTTGGGACTCTGCAGAGAATGTGTTTGCAGACTGCTGAATCCACACGTGGGTTTAACTCTGGAAGTTGAGTGCACACATTGACAACCGTTCTGTTAGATTGCTGTGTTTTGGATTTAGAAGCAGATATTTCCCTGTGCTTAATGCTGTTTCTTCCATATTCCAGTAATGGGCTGAAAACGCCTGTTTTTGGATTCTGCAGAGAAAGTGTTTGCAGACTGCTGAATCCACACACGGGTTTAACTCTGGAAGTTGAGTGCACACATTGACAACCGTTCTGTTAGATAGCTGCGTTTTGGATTTAGAAGCAGATATTTCCCTGTGCTTAATGCTGTTTCTTCCATATGCCGGTAATGGGCTGAAAACGCCTGTTTTGGGACTCTGCAGAGAAAGTGTTTGCAGACTGCTGAATCCACACACGGGTTTAACTCTGGAAGTGGAGTGCACACATTGACAACCGTTCTGTTACATAGCTGCGTTTTGGATTTAGAAGCAGATATTTCCCTGTGCTTACCCCTGTTTCTTCCATATGCCGGCAATGGGCTGAAAACGCCTGTTTTGGGACTCTGCAGAGAAAGTGTTTGCAGACTGCTGAGTCCACACTCGGGTTTAACTCTGGAAGCTGAGTGCACAAATTGACAACCGTTCTGTTAGATAGCTGCGTTTTGGATTTAGAAGCAGATATTTCCCTGTGCTTACTGCTGTTTCTTCCATATGCCGGTAATGGGCTGAAAACGCCAGTTTTGGGACTCTGCAGAGAAAGTGTTTGCAGACTGCTGAATCCACACACGGGTTTAACTCTGGAAGTTGAGTGCACACATTGACAACCGTTCTGTTAGATAGCTGCGTTTTGGATTTAGAAGCAGATATTTCCCTGTGCTTACTGCTGTTTCTTCCATATGAGGGCAATGGGCTGAAAACGCCTGTTTTGGGACTCTGCAGAGAAAGTGTTTCCAGACTGCTGAATCCACACACGGGTTTAACTCTGGAAGCTGAGTGCACAAATTGACAACCGTTCTGTTAGATAGCTGCGTTTTGGATTTAGAAGCAGATATTTCCCTGTGCTTACTGCTGTTTCTTCCATATGCCGGTAATGGGCTGAAAACGCCTGTTTTGGGACTCTGCAGAGAAAGTGTTGCAGACTGCTGAATCCACACACGGGTTTACCTCTGGAAGTGGAGTGCACACATTGACAACCGTTCTGTTAGATAGCTGCGTTTTAGATTTAGAAGAAGATATTTCCCTGTGCTTACTGCTGTTTCTTCCATATGCCGGTAATGGGCTGAAAACGCCTGTTTTGGGACTCTGCAGAGAAAGTGTTTGCAGACTGCTGAATCCACACACGGTTTAACTCTGGTAGTTGAGTGCACACATTGACAACCGTTCTGTTAGATAGCTGCGTTTTGGATTTAGAAGCAGATATTTCCCTGTGCTTACTGCTGATCCTTCCATATGCCGGTAAAGGGCTGAAAACGCCTGTTTTGGGACTCTGCAGAGAAAGTGTTTGCAGACTGCTGAATCCACACACGGGTTTAACTCTGGAAGTTGAGTGCACACATTGACAACCGTTCTGTTAGATAGCTGCGTTTTGGATTTAGAAGCAGATAGTTTCCTGTGCTTACTGCTGTTTCTTCCATATGCTGGTAATGGGCTGAAAACGCCTGTTTTGGAACTCAGCAGAGAAGGTGTTTGCAGACTGCTGAATCCACACACGGGTTTAACTCTGGAAGTTGAGTGCACACATTGACAACCGTTCTGTTAGATAGCTGCGTTTTGGATTTAGAAGCAGATATTTCCCTGTGCTTACTGCTGTTTCTTCCATATGCCGGTAATGGGCTGAAAACGCCTGTTTTGGGACTCTGCAGAGAAAGTGTTTGCAGACTGCTGAATCCACACACGGGTTTAACTCTGGAAGTTGAGTGCACACATCGACAACCGTTCTGTTAGATAGCTGCGTTTTGAATTTAGAAGCAGATATTTCCATGTGCTTACTGCTGTTTCTTCCATATGCCGGTAATGGGCTGAAAACGCCTGTTTTGGGACTCTGCAGAGAAAGTGTTTGCAGACTGCTGAATCCACACACGGGTTTAACTCTGGAAGTTGAGTGCACACATTGACAACCGTTCTGTTAGATAGCTGTGTTTTGGACTTAGAAGCAGATATTTCCCTCTGCTTAATGCTGTTTCTTCCATATGCCGGTAATGGGCTGAAAACGCCTGTTTTGGGACTCTGCAGAGAAAGTGTTTGCAGACTGCTGAATCCACACACGGGTTTAACTCTGGAAGTTGAGTGCACAAATTGACAACCGTTCTGTTAGATAGCTGCGTTTTGGATTTAGAAGCAGATATTTCCCTGTGCTTACTGCTGTTTCTTCCATATGCCGGTAATGGGCTGAAAACACCTGTTTTGGGACTCTGCAGAGAAAGTGTTTGCAGACTGCTGAATCCACACACGGGTTTAACTCTGGAAGTTGAGTGCACACATTGACAACCGTTCTGTTAGATAGCTGTGTTTTGGACTTAGAAGCAGATATTTCCCTGTGCTTAATGCTGTTTCTTCCATATGCCGGTAATGGGCTGAAAACGCCTGTTTTGGGACTCTGCAGAGAAAGTGTTTGCAGACTGCTGAATCCACACACGGGTTTAACTCTGGAAGTTGAGTGCACAAATTGACAACCGTTCTGTTAGATAGCTGCGTTTTGGATTTAGAAGCAGATATTTCCCTGTGCTTACTGCTGTTTCTTCCATATGCCGGTAATGGGCTGAAAACACCTGTTTTGGGACTCTGCAGAGAAAGTGTTTGCAGACTGCTGAATCCACACACGGGTTTAACTCTGGAAGTTGAGTGCACACATTGACAACCGTTCTGTTAGATAGCTGCGTTTTGGATTTCGAAGCAGATATTTCCCTGTGCATACTGCTGTTTCTTCCATATGCCGGTAATGGGCTGAAAACGCCTGTTTTGGGACTCTGCAGAGAAAGTGTTTGCAGACTGCTGAATCCACACATGGGTTTAACTCTGGAAGTTGAGTGCACACATTGACAACCGTTCTGTTAGATTGCTGTGTTTTGGATTTAGAAGCAGATATTTCCCTGTGCTTAATGCTGTTTCTTCCATATTCCAGTAATGGGCTGAAAACGCCTGTTTTGGGACTCTGCAGAGAAAGTGTTTGCAGACTGCTGAATCCACACACGGGTTTAACTCTGGAAGTTGAGTGCACACATTGACAACCGTTCTGTTAGATAGCTGCGTTTTGGATGTAGAAGCAGATATTTCCCTGTGCTTAATGCTGTTTCTTCCATATGCCGGTAATGGGCTGAAAACGCCTGTTTTGGGAATCTGCAGAGAAAGTGTTTGCCGACTGCTGAATCCACACACGGGTTTAACTCTGGGCGTTCAGTGCACACATTGAAAACCGTTCTGTTAGATAACTGCCTTTTGATTTTAGAAGCAGATATTTCCATGTGCTTACTGCTGTTTCTTCCATATGCCGGTAATGGGCTGAAAACGCCTGTTTCGGGACTCTGCAGAGAAAGTGTTTGCAGACTGCTGAATCCACACACGGGTTTAACTCTGGAAGTGGAGTGCACACATTGACAACCGTTCTGTTACATAGCTGCGTTTTGGATTTAGAAGCAGATATTTCCCTGTGCTTACCCCTGTTTCTTCCATATGCCGGCAATGGGCTGAAAACGCCTGTTTTGGGACTCTGCAGAGAAAGTGTTTGCCGACTGCTGAGTCCACACTCGGGTTTAACTCTGGAACCTGAGTGCACAAATTGACAACCGTTCTGTTAGATAGCTGCGTTTTGGATTTAGAAGCAGATATTTCCCTGTGCTTACTGCTGTTTCTTCCATATGCCGGTAATGGGCTGAAAACGCCTGTTTTGGGACTCTGCAGAGAAAGTGTTTGCAGACTGCTGAATCCACACACGGGTTTAACTCTGGACGTTCAGTGCACACATTGAAAACCGTTCTGTTAGATAACTGCCTTTTGAATTTAGAAGCAGATATTTCCATGTGCTTACTGCTGTTTCTTCCATATGCCGGTAATGGGCTGAAAACGCCTGTTTCGGGACTCTGCAGAGAAAGTGTTTGCAGACTGCTGAATCCACACCCGGGTTTAACTCTGGAAGTGGAGTGCACACATTGACAACCGTTCTGTTACATAGCTGCGTTTTGGATTTAGAAGCAGATATTTCCCTGTGCTTACCCGTGTTTCTTCCATATGCCGGCAATGGGCTGAAAACGCCTGTTTTGGGACTCTGCAGAGAAAGTGTTTGCAGACTGCTGAGTCCACACTCGGGTTTAACTCTGGAAGCTGAGTGCACACATTGACAACCGTTCTGTTAGATAGCTGCGTTTTGGATTTAGAAGCAGATATTTCCCTGTGCTTACTGCTGTTTCTTCCATATGCCGGTAATGGGCTGAAAACGCCAGTTTTGGGACTCTGCAGAGAAAGTGTTTGCAGACTGCTGAATCCACACACGGGTTAACTCTGGAAGTTGAGTGCACACATTGACAACCGTTCTGTTAGATAGCTGCGTTTTGGATTTAGAAGCAGATATTTCCCTGTGCTTACTGCTGTTTCTTCCATATGCCGGTAATGGGCTGAAAACGCCTGTTTTGGGACTCTGCAGAGAAAGTGTTTGCAGACTGCTGAATCCACACACAGGTTTAACTCTGGAAGTTGAGTGCACACATTGACAACCGTTCTGTTAGATAGCTGCGTTTTGGATTTAGAAGCAGATATTTCCCTGTGCTTACTGCTGTTTCTTCCATATGCGGGCAATGGGCTGAAAACGCCTGTTTTGGGACTCTGCAGAGAAAGTGTTTCCAGACTGCTGAATCCACACACGGGTTTAACTCTGGAAGCTGAGTGCACAAATTGACAACCGTTCTGTTAGATAGCTGCGTTTTGGATTTAGAAGCAGATATTTCCCTGTGCTTACTGCTGTTTCTTCCATATGCCGGTAATGGGCTGAAAACGCCTGTTTTGGGACTCTGCAGAGAAAGTGTTTGCAGACTGCTGAATCCACACACGGGTTTACCTCTGGAAGTGGAGTGCACACATTGACAACCGTTGTGTTAGATAGCTGCGTTTTAGATTTAGAAGAAGATATTTCCCTGTGCTTACTGCTGTTTCTTCCATATGCCGGTAATGGGCTGAAAACGCCTGTTTTGGGACTCTGCAGAGAAAGTGTTTGCAGACTGCTGAATCCACACACGGTTTAACTCTGGTAGTTGAGTGCACACATTGACAACCGTTCTGTTAGATAGCTGCGTTTTGGATTTAGAAGCAGATATTTCCCTGTGCTTACTGCTGATCCTTCCATATGCCGGTAAAGGGCTGAAAACGCCTGTTTTGGGACTCTGCAGAGAAAGTGTTTGCAGACTGCTGAATCCACACACGGGTTTAACTCTGGAAGTTGAGTGCACACATTGACAACCGTTCTGTTAGATAACTGCGCTTTGGATTTAGAAGCAGATAGTTTCCTGTGCTTACTGCTGTTTCTTCCATATGCTGGTAATGGGCTGAAAACGCCTGTTTTGGGACTCTGCAGAGAAGGTGTTTGCAGACTGCTGAATCCACACACGGGTTTAACTCTGGACGTTGAGTGCACACATTGACAACCGTTCTGTTAGATAGCTGCGTTTTGGATTTAGAAGCAGATATTTCCCTGTGCTTACTGCTGTTTCTTCCATATGCCGGTAATGGGCTGAAAACGCCTGTTTTGGGACTCTGCAGAGAAAGTGTTTGCAGACTGCTGAATCCACACACGGGTTTAACTCTGGAAGTTGAGTGCACACATCGACAACCGTTCTGTTAGATAGCTGCGTTTTGAATTTAGAAGCAGATATTTCCATGTGCTTACTGTATTTTTTATAAAAGAGTACTTCCTGTGTGATAATATTCAATATAAAGGAGTACTTTGAGAGGGAGTGTATTTTTTATAAAAGAGAACTTCCTGTGTGATTATATTCAATATAAACCAGTATGTCCAGTGTGATTATATTCAGTATAAAAGAGTATTTTGAGAGGGAGTGTATTTTTTATAAGAGTACTCCCTGTGTGATTATATTCAATATTAAAGAGTACTATGAGAGGGAGTATATTTTTTATAAAAGTGTAATTCCTGTGTGATTATATTTAATATAAAATAGTACTATGAGAGGGAGTATATTTTTTATAAAAGAGTACTTCCTGTTTGATTATATTCAATATAAAAGAGTACTTCCTGTGTGATTATATTCAATATAAAAGAGTCCTTGGAGAGGGAGTATGTCTTTTATAAAAGAGTACTTCCTGTGTGATAATGTTCAATATAAAAGAGTACTTTGAGAGGGAGTGTATTTCTTATTAAAGAGTACTTCCTGTGTGATTATATTCAATATAAAATAGTACTTTCAGAGGGAGTATATTTTTTTTAAAAGAGTACTTCCTGTGTGATTATATTCAGTATAAAGGAGTACTTTGAGAGGGAGTATATTTTTTATAAAAGAGTACTTCCTGTGTGATTATATTCAATGTAAACTAGTATATCCAGTGTGATTACATTCAATATAAAAGAGTACTTTGAGAGGGAGTGTATTTTTTATATAAGAGTACTTCCTGTGTGATTATATACAATATAAAAGAGTAATATTAGAGGGAGTATATTTTTTATAAAAGAGTACTTCCTGTGTGATTATATTCAATATAAAGGAGTACTTTGAGAGGGAGTGCATTTTTTATAAAAGAGAACATCCTGTGTGATTATATTCAATATAAACCAGTATATCCAGTGTGATTAAATTCAATATAAAAGAGTACTTTGAGAGGGGGTATATTTTTTATAAAAGAGACTTCCTGTGTGATTATATTCAATATAAAAGAGTATTTTGAGAGGGAGTGTATTTTTTATAAAAGAGTACTTCCTGTGTGAGTATATTCAATATTAAAGAGTACTATGAGAGGGAGCATATTTTTTATAAAAGAGTAATTCCTGTGTGATTATATTTAATATAAAAGAGTACTAAGAGAGGGAGTATTTTTTTTATAAAAGAGTACTTCATGTTTGATTCTATTCAATATAAAAGAGTACTTCCTGTGTGATTATATTCAATATAAAAGAGTAATTGGAGAGGGAGTCTGTTTTTTATAAAAGAGTAATTCCTGTGTGATTATATTCAATATAAAATAGTACTTTCAGAGGGAGTATATTTTTTATAAAAGAGTATTTCCTGTGTGATTATATTCAATATAAAATAGTACTTTGAGAGGGAGTATATTTTTTACAAAAGAGTATTTCCTGTGTGATTATATTCAATATAAAAGAGTACTATACGAGAGAGTATATTTTTTATAAAAGAGTACTTCCTGTGTGATTATATTCAATATAAAGTAGTACTTTGAGAGGTAGTATATTTTTTATAAAAGAGTACTTCCTGTGTGATTATATTCAATATAAACCAGTATATCCAGTGTGATTATATTAAATATAAAAGAGAACTTTGAGAGGGAGCATATTTTTTATAAAAGAGTATTTCCTGTGTGATTTTATTCAGTATAAAAGAGTACTTCCTCTGTGATCATAATCAATATAAAAGAGTACTTTGAGAGGGAGTATTTTTTTATAAAAGAGTAATTCCTGTGTGCTTAATTTCAATAAAAAAGAGTACTTTGAGAGGGTGTATATTTTTTATAAAAGAGTACTTCCTGTGTGATTATATTCAATATAAAAGAGTACTTTGAGAGGGAGTGTATTTTTTATAAAAGAGTACTTCCTATGTGATTATATTCAATATAAAAGAGTACTTCCTTTGTGATTATATTCAATATAAAAGAGTACTTGGAGAGGGAGTACATTTTTTATAAAAGAGTACTTCCAGTGTGATTATATTCAATATAAAAGAGTACTTTGAGAGGGAGCGTATTTCTTATAAAAGAGTACTTCCTGTGTAATTATATTCAATATAAAAGAGTACTTTGAGAAGTAGCATATTTTTTATAAAAGAGTATTTCCTGTGTCATTATATTCAATATAAAAGAGTATTTTCAGAGGGAGTATATTTTTTATAAAAGTGTAATTCCTGTGTGATTATATTCAATATAAAAGTGTACTATTAGAGGGAGTATCTTTTTTATAAAAGAGCAATTCCTGTGTGATTATATTCAATATAAAAGAGTACTTCCTGTGTGATTATATTCAATATAAAAGAGTAATTTGAGAGGGAATATATTTTTTATAAAAGAGAACTTCCTGTGTGATTATATTCAATATAAAAGAGTACTTTGAGAGGGGGTGTATTTCTTATAAAAGAGTACTTCCTGTGTGATTACATTCAATATAAAAGAGTACTTTGAGAGGGAGCATATTTTTTATAAAAGAGTACTTCCTGAGTCATTATATTCAATATAAAAGAGTATTTTGAGAGGGAGTATATTTTTTATAAAAGAGAACTTCCTGTGTGATTATATTCAATATTAAGGAGTACTTTGAGAGGGAGTATTTTTTTATAAAAGAGAACTTCCTGTGTGAATATATTCAATATAAAGGAGTACTTTGAGAGGGGGTATATTTTTTATAAAAGAGTACTTCCTGTGTGATTATATTCAATATAAAAGAGTACTATGAGAGGGAGTATATTTTTTATAAAAGAGTACTTCCTGTGTGATTATATTCAATATAAAAGAGTACTATGAGAGGGAGTATATTCTTTATAAAAGAGTACTTCCTGTGTGATTATATTCTATATATAAGAGTACTATGAGAGGGAGTGTATTATTTATAAAAGAGTACTTCCTGTGTGATTATATTCAATATAAAACAGTACTTCCTTTGTGATTATATTCAATATAAAAGAGTACTTGGAGAGGGAGTACATTTTTTATAAAAGAGTACTTCCTGTGTGATTATATTCAATATAAAAGAGTACATTGAGAGGGAGCGTATTTCCTATAAAAGAGTACTTCCTGTGTGATTATATTCAATATAAAAGAGTACTTTGAGAGGGAGCATATTTTTTGTAAAAGAGTACTTCCTGTGTCATTATATTCAATATAAAAGAGTATTTTGAGAGGGAGTATATTTTTTATAAAAGAGTACTTCCTGTCTGATTATATTCAATATAAAATGTACTATTAGAGGGAGTATCTTTTTTATCAAAGAGTACTTCCTGTGTGAATATATTCAATATAAAAAAGTACTTCCTTTCTGATTATATTCAATATAAAAGAGTACTTTGAGAGGGAATATATTTTTTATAAAAGAGAAATTCCTGTGTGATTATATTCAATATAAAAGAGTACTTTGAGAGGGAATGTATTTCTTATAAAAGAGTAATTCCTGTGTGATTATATTCAATATAAAAGAGTACTTGGAGAGGGAGCATATTTTTTATAAAAGAGTACTTCCTGTGTCATTATATTCAATATAAAAGAGTATTTTGAGAGGGAGTATATTTTTTATAAAAGAGTGCTTCCTGTGTGATTATATTCAATATTAAGGAGTACTTTGAGAGGGAGTATTTTTTTATAAAAGAGAACTTCCTGTGTGACTATATTCGATATAAAGGAGTACTTTGAGAGGGAGTATATTTTTTATAAAAGAGTACTTCCTGTGTGATTATATTCAATATAAAAGAGTACTATGAGAGGGAGTATATTTTTTATATAAGAGTACTTCCTGTTTGATTATATTCAATATAAAAGAGTACTTCCTGTGTGATTATATTCAATATAAAAGAGTACTTGGAGAGGGAGTATGTTTTTTATAAAAAGAACTTCCTGTGTGATTATATTCATTTTAAAGGAGTACTTTGAGAGGGAGTATATTTTTTATAAAAGAGTACTTCCTGTGTAATTATATTCAATATAAAAGAGTACTATGAGAGGGAGTATATTTTTTATAAAAGAGTAATTCCTGTGTGATTATATTCAATATAAAACAGTACTATGAGAGGGAGTATATTTTTTATAAACGAGTATTTCCTGTGTGATTATATTCAATATAAAAGGGTATTTCCAGTGTGATTATATTCAATTTAAATAGTACTTTGAGAGGGTGTATATTTTTTATAAAACAGTACTTCCTGTGTGATTATATTCAATATAAAAGAGTACTTCCTGTGTGATTATATTCATTATAAAAGAGTACTTGGAGAGGGAGTATGTTATTTATAAAAGAGTACTTCCTGTGTGATTATATTCAATATAAAAGAGTACTTTGAGAGGGAGTGTTTTTCTTATAAAAGAGTACTTCTTGTGTGATTATATTCAATATAAAATAGTACTTTCAGAGGGAGTATATTTTTTATAAAAGCGTACTTCCTGTGTGATTATATTCAATATAAAGAGTACTTTTAGAGGGAGTATATTTTTTATAAAAGAGTACTTCCTGTGTGATTATATTCAATATAAAAGAGTACTATACGTGAGAGTATATTTTTTATAAAAGAGTACTTCCTGTGTGATTATATTCAATATAAAGGAGTATTTTGAGAGGGAGTATATTTTTTATAAAATAGTACTTCCTGTGTGATTATATTCAATATAAACCAGTATATCCAGTGTGATTATATACAATATAAAAGAGTACTTTGAGAGGGGGTATATTTTTTATAAAAGAGTACTTTCTGTGTGATTATATTCAATATAAAAGGGTACTTTGAGAGGGAGTATATTTTTTATAAAAGAGTATTTCCTGTGTGATTATATTCAATATAAAGTGTACTATGAGAGGGAGTATATTTTTTATAAGAGAGTATTTCCTGTGTGATTA
The DNA here is from genome assembly GCF_030222135.1 of Aotus nancymaae. Classification (NCBI taxonomy): domain Eukaryota; kingdom Metazoa; phylum Chordata; class Mammalia; order Primates; family Aotidae; genus Aotus; species Aotus nancymaae. The sequence goes on from NW_026989066.1 coordinate 144,022, forward strand.
TATTCAACATAAAGCAGTATATCCAGTGTTATTATATTCAATATAAAAAGTACTTTGAGAGGCTGTATATTTTTTATAAAAGAGTTCTTACCGTGTGATTATATTCAATATAAAATAGTACTTTGAGAGGGAGTATATTTTTTATAAAAGAGTACTTCCTGTGTGATTATATTCAATATAAAAGGGTATTTCCAGTGTGATTATATTCAATATAAAAGAGTACTTTGAGAGGGAGTATATTTTTTATAAAAGAGTACTTCCTGTGTGATTTTATTCAATATAAAGAGTACTATGAGAACGAGTATAGTTTTTATAAAAAAGTACTTCCTGTTTGATTATATTCAATATAAAAGAGTACTTCCTGTGTGATTATATTCAATATAAAAGAGTAGTTGGAGAGGGAGTATATTTTTTATAAAAGAGTACTTCCTGTGTGATTATATTCAATATAAAAGAGTACTTACAGAGGGAGTATATTTTTTTTAAAAGAGTACTTCCTGTGTGATTATATTCAATATAAAAGAGTAATATGAGAGGGAGTATATTTTTTATAAAAGAGTACTTCCTGTGTGATAATATTCAATATAAAGGAGTACTTTGAGAGGGAGTGTATTTTTTATAAAAGAGAACTTCCTATGTGATTATATTCAATATAAACCAGTATATCCAGTGTGATTATATTCAATATAAAAGAGTACTTTGAGAGGGAGTGTATTTTTTATATAAGAGAACTTCCTGTGTGATTATATTCAATATTAAGGAGTACTTTGAGAGGGAGTATTTTTTTATAAAAGAGAACTTCCTGTGTGAATATATTCAATATAAAGGAGTACTTTGAGAGGGGGTATATTTTTTATAAAAGACTACTTCCTGTGTGATTATATTCAATATAAAAGAGTACTATGAGAGGGAGTATATTTTTTATAAAAGAGTACTTCCTGTGTGATTATATTCAATATAAAAGAGTACTATGAGAGGGAGTATATTCTTTATAAAAGAGTACTTCCTGTGTGATTATATTCTATATATAAGAGTACTATGAGAGGGAGTGTATTATTTATAAAAGAGTACTTCCTGTGTGATTATATTCAATATAAAACAGTACTTCCTTTGTGATTATATTCAATATAAAAGAGTACTTGGAGAGGGAGTACATTTTTTATAAAAGAGTACTTCCTGTGTGATTATATTCAATATAAAAGAGTACATTGAGAGGGAGCGTATTTCCTATAAAAGAGTACTTCCTGTGTGATTATATTCAATATAAAAGAGTACTTTGAGAGGGAGCATATTTTTTGTAAAAGAGTACTTCCTGTGTCATTATATTCAATATAAAAGAGTATTTTGAGAGGGAGTATATTTTTTATAAAAGAGTACTTCCTGTCTGATTATATTCAATATAAAAGTGTACTATTAGAGGGAGTATCTTTTTTATCAAAGAGTACTTCCTGTGTGAATATATTCAATATAAAAAAGTACTTCCTTTCTGATTATATTCAATATAAAAGAGTACTTTGAGAGGGAATATATTTTTTATAAAAGAGAAATTCCTGTGTGATTATATTAAATATAAAAGAGTACTTTGAGAGGGAATGTATTTCTTATAAAAGAGTAATTCCTGTGTGATTATATTCAATATTAAAGAGTACTTGGAGAGGGAGCATATTTTTTATAAAAGAGTACTTCCTGTGTCATTATATTCAATATAAAAGAGTATTTTGAGAGGGAGTATATTTTTTATAAAGAGTGCTTCCTGTGTGATTATATTCAATATTAAGGAGTACTTTGAGAGGGAGTATTTTTTTATAAAAGAGAACTTCCTGTGTGATTATATTCAATATAAAGGAGTACTTTGAGAGGGAGTATATTTTTTATAAAAGAGTACTTCCTGTGTGATTATATTCAATATAAAAGAGTACTATGAGAGGGAGTATATTTTTTATATAAGAGTACTTCCTGTTTGATTATATTCAATATAAAAGAGTACTTCCTGTGTGATTATATTCAATATAAAAGAGTACTTGGAGAGGGAGTATGTTTTTTATAAAAGAGAACTTCCTGTGTGATTATATTCATTTTAAAGGAGTACTTTGAGAGGGAGTATATTTTTTATAAAAGAGTACTTCCTGTGTAATTATATTCAATATAAAAGAGTACTATGAGAGGGAGTATATTTTTTATAAAAGAGTAATTCCTGTGTGATTATATTCAATATAAAACAGTACTATGAGAGGGAGTATATTTTTTATAAACGAGTACTTCCTGTGTGATTATATTCAATATAAAAGGGTATTTCCAGTGTGATTATATTCAATTTAAAGAGTACTTTGAGAGGGTGTATATTTTTTATAAAACAGTACTTCCTGTGTGATTATATTCAATATAAAAGAGTACTTCATGTGTGATTATATTCATTATAAAAGAGTACTTGGAGAGGGAGTATGTTATTTATAAAAGAGTACTTCCTGTGTGATTATATTCAATATAAAAGAGTACTTTGAGAGGGAGTGTTTTTCTTATAAAAGAGTACTTCTTGTGTGATTATATTCAATATAAAATAGTACTTTCAGAGGGAGTATATTTTTTATAAAAGCGTACTTCCTGTGTGATTATATTCAATATAAAGAGTACTTTTAGAGGGAGTATATTTTTTATAAAAGAGTACTTCCTGTGTGATTATATTCAATATAAAAGAGTACTATACGTGAGAGTATATTTTTTATAAAAGAGTACTTCCTGTGTGATAATATTCAATATAAAGGAGTACTTTGAGAGGGAGTGTATTTTTTATAAAAGAGAACTTCCTATGTGATTATATTCAATATAAACCAGTATATCCAGTGTGATTATATTCAATATAAAAGAGTACTTTGAGAGGGAGTGTATTTTTTATATAAGAGAACTTCCTGTGTGATTATATTCAATATTAAGGAGTACTTTGAGAGGGAGTATTTTTTTATAAAAGAGAACTTCCTGTGTGAATATATTCAATATAAAGGAGTACTTTGAGAGGGGGTATATTTTTTATAAAAGACTACTTCCTGTGTGATTATATTCAATATAAAAGAGTACTATGAGAGGGAGTATATTTTTTATAAAAGAGTACTTCCTGTGTGATTATATTCAATATAAAAGAGTACTATGAGAGGGAGTATATTCTTTATAAAAGAGTACTTCCTGTGTGATTATATTCTATATATAAGAGTACTATGAGAGGGAGTGTATTATTTATAAAAGAGTACTTCCTGTGTGATTATATTCAATATAAAACAGTACTTCCTTTGTGATTATATTCAATATAAAAGAGTACTTGGAGAGGGAGTACGTTTTTTATAAAAGAGTACTTCCTGTGTGATTATATTCAATATAAAAGAGTACATTGAGAGGGAGCGTATTTCCTATAAAAGAGTACTTCCTGTGTGATTATATTCAATATAAAAGAGTACTTTGAGAGGGAGCATATTTTTTGTAAAAGAGTACTTCCTGTGTCATTATATTCAATATAAAAGAGTATTTTGAGAGGGAGTATATTTTTTATAAAAGAGTACTTCCTGTCTGATTATATTCAATATAAAAGTGTACTATTAGAGGGAGTATCTTTTTTATCAAAGAGTACTTCCTGTGTGAATATATTCAATATAAAAAAGTACTTCCTTTCGGATTATATTCAATATAAAAGAGTACTTTGAGAGGCAATATATTTTTTATAAAAGAGAAATTCCTGTGTGATTATATTAAATATAAAAGAGTACTTTGAGAGGGAATGTATTTCTTATAAAAGAGTAATTCCTCTGTGATTATATTCAATATTAAAGAGTACTTGGAGAGGGAGCATATTTTTTATAAAAGAGTACTTCCTGTGTCATTATATTCAATATAAAAGAGTATTTTGAGAGGGAGTATATTTTTTATAAAGAGTGCTTCCTGTGTGATTATATTCAATATTAAGGAGTACTTTGAGAGGGAGTATTTTTTTATAAAAGAGAACTTCCTGTGTGATTATATTCAATATAAAGGAGTACTTTGAGAGGGAGTATATTTTTTATAAAAGAGTACTTCCTGTGTGATTATATTCAATATAAAAGAGTACTATGAGAGGGAGTATATTTTTTATATAAGAGTACTTCCTGTTTGATTATATTCAATATAAAAGAGTACTTCCTGTGTGATTATATTCAATATAAAAGAGTACTTGGAGAGGGAGTATGTTTTTTATAAAAGAGAACTTCCTGTGTGATTATATTCATTTTAAAGGAGTACTTTGAGAGGGAGTATATTTTTTATAAAAGAGTACTTCCTGTGTAATTATATTCAATATAAAAGAGTACTATGAGAGGGAGTATATTTTTTATAAAAGAGTAATTCCTGTGTGATTATATTCAATATAAAACAGTACTATGAGAGGGAGTATATTTTTTATAAACGAGTACTTCCTGTGTGATTATATTCAATATAAAAGGGTATTTCCAGTGTGATTATATTCAATTTAAAGAGTACTTTGAGAGGGTGTATATTTTTTATAAAACAGTACTTCCTGTGTGATTATATTCAATATAAAAGAGTACTTCATGTGTGATTATATTCATTATAAAAGAGTACTTGGAGAGGGAGTATGTTATTTATAAAAGAGTACTTCCTGTGTGATTATATTCAATATAAAAGAGTACTTTGAGAGGGAGTGTTTTTCTTATAAAAGAGTACTTCTTGTGTGATTATATTCAATATAAAATAGTACTTTCAGAGGGAGTATATTTTTTATAAAAGCGTACTTCCTGTGTGATTATATTCAATATAAAGAGTACTTTTAGAGGGAGTATATTTTTTATAAAAGAGTACTTCCTGTGTGATTATATTCAATATAAAAGAGTACTATACGTGAGAGTATATTTTTTATAAAAGAGTACTTCCTGTGTGATAATATTCAATATAAAGGAGTACTTTGAGAGGGAGTGTATTTTTTATAAAAGAGAACTTCCTATGTGATTATATTCAATATAAACCAGTATATCCAGTGTGATTATATTCAATATAAAAGAGTACTTTGAGACGGAGTGTATTTTTTATAAAAGAGAACTTCCTGTGTGATTATATTCAATATTAAGGAGTACTTTGAGAGGGAGTATTTTTTTATAAAAGAGAACTTCCTGTGTGAATATATTCAATATAAAGGAGTACTTTGAGAGGGGGTATATTTTTTATAAAAGAGTACTTCCTGTGTGATTATATTCAATATAAAAGAGTACTATGAGAGGGAGTATATTTTTTATAAAAGAGTACTTCCTGTGTGATTATATTCAATATAAAAGAGTACTATGAGAGGGAGTATATTCTTTATAAAAGAGTACTTCCTGTGTGATTATATTCTATATATAAGAGTACTATGAGAGGGAGTGTATTATTTATAAAAGAGTACTTCCTGTGTGATTATATTCAATATAAAACAGTACTTCCTTTGTGATTATATTCAATATAAAAGAGTACTTGGAGAGGGAGTACATTTTTTATAAAAGAGTACTTCCTGTGTGATTATATTCAATATAAAAGAGTACATTGAGAGGGAGCGTATTTCCTATAAAAGAGTACTTCCTGTGTGATTATATTCAATATAAAGGAGTACTTTTAGAGGGAGTATTTTTTTTATAAAAGAGTACTTCCTGTGTGATTATATTCAATATAAACCAGTATATCCAGTGTGATTATATTCAATATAAACGAGAACTTTGAGAGGGAGCATATTTTTTATAAAAGAGTACTTCCTGTGTGATTTTATTCAGTATAAAAGAGTACTTCCTCTGTGATCATAATCCATATAAAAGAGTACTTTGAGAGGGAGTATTTTTTTATAAAAGAGTACTTCCTGTGTGCTTAATTTCAATAAAAAAGAGTACTTTGAGAGGGTGTATATTTTTTATAAAAGAGTACTTCTTGTGTGATTATATTCAAAATAAAAGAATACTTTGAGAGGGAGTGTATTTTTTATAAAAGAGTACTTCCTGTCTGATTATAATCAATATAAAAGAGTACTTCCTTTGTGATTATATTCAATATAAAAGAGTACTTGGAGAGGGAGTACATTTTTTATAAAAGAGTACTTCCAGTGTGATTATATTCAATATAAAAGAGTACTTTGAGAGGGAGTGTATTTTATATAAAAGAGTACTTCCTGTGTGATTATATTCAATATAAAAGAGTACTATGAGAGGGAGTATATTTTTTATAAAAGAGTACTTCCTGTGTGATTATATTCAATATAAAAGAGTACTATGAGAGGGAGTGTATTTTTTATATAAGAGAACTTCCTGTGTGATTATATTCAATATTAAGGAGTACTTTGAGAGGGAGTATTTTTTTATAAAAGAGAACTTCCTGTGTGAATATATTCAATATAAAGGAGTACTTTGAGAGGGGGTATATTTTTTATAAAAGACTACTTCCTGTGTGATTATATTCAATATAAAAGAGTACTATGAGAGGGAGTATATTTTTTATAAAAGAGTACTTCCTGTGTGATTATATTCAATATAAAAGAGTACTATGAGAGGGAGTATATTCTTTATAAAAGAGTACTTCCTGTGTGATTATATTCTATATATAAGAGTACTATGAGAGGGAGTGTATTATTTATAAAAGAGTACTTCCTGTGTGATTATATTCAATATAAAACAGTACTTCCTTTGTGATTATATTCAATATAAAAGAGTACTTGGAGAGGGAGTACGTTTTTTATAAAAGAGTACTTCCTGTGTGATTATATTCAATATAAAAGAGTACATTGAGAGGGAGCGTATTTCCTATAAAAGAGTACTTCCTGTGTGATTATATTCAATATAAAAGAGTACTTTGAGAGGGAGCATATTTTTTGTAAAAGAGTACTTCCTGTGTCATTATATTCAATATAAAAGAGTATTTTGAGAGGGAGTATATTTTTTATAAAAGAGTACTTCCTGTCTGATTATATTCAATATAAAAGTGTACTATTAGAGGGAGTATCTTTTTTATCAAAGAGTACTTCCTGTGTGAATATATTCAATATAAAAAAGTACTTCCTTTCGGATTATATTCAATATAAAAGAGTACTTTGAGAGGCAATATATTTTTTATAAAAGAGAAATTCCTGTGTGATTATATTAAATATAAAAGAGTACTTTGAGAGGGAATGTATTTCTTATAAAAGAGTAATTCCTCTGTGATTATATTCAATATTAAAGAGTACTTGGAGAGGGAGCATATTTTTTATAAAAGAGTACTTCCTGTGTCATTATATTCAATATAAAAGAGTATTTTGAGAGGGAGTATATTTTTTATAAAGAGTGCTTCCTGTGTGATTATATTCAATATTAAGGAGTACTTTGAGAGGGAGTATTTTTTTATAAAAGAGAACTTCCTGTGTGATTATATTCAATATAAAGGAGTACTTTGAGAGGGAGTATATTTTTTATAAAAGAGTACTTCCTGTGTGATTATATTCAATATAAAAGAGTACTATGAGAGGGAGTATATTTTTTATATAAGAGTACTTCCTGTTTGATTATATTCAATATAAAAGAGTACTTCCTGTGTGATTATATTCAATATAAAAGAGTACTTGGAGAGGGAGTATGTTTTTTATAAAAGAGAACTTCCTGTGTGATTATATTCATTTTAAAGGAGTACTTTGAGAGGGAGTATATTTTTTATAAAAGAGTACTTCCTGTGTAATTATATTCAATATAAAAGAGTACTATGAGAGGGAGTATATTTTTTATAAAAGAGTAATTCCTGTGTGATTATATTCAATATAAAACAGTACTATGAGAGGGAGTATATTTTTTATAAACGAGTACTTCCTGTGTGATTATATTCAATATAAAAGGGTATTTCCAGTGTGATTATATTCAATTTAAAGAGTACTTTGAGAGGGTGTATATTTTTTATAAAACAGTACTTCCTGTGTGATTATATTCAATATAAAAGAGTACTTCATGTGTGATTATATTCATTATAAAAGAGTACTTGGAGAGGGAGTATGTTATTTATAAAAGAGTACTTCCTGTGTGATTATATTCAATATAAAAGAGTACTTTGAGAGGGAGTGTTTTTCTTATAAAAGAGTACTTCTTGTGTGATTATATTCAATATAAAATAGTACTTTCAGAGGGAGTATATTTTTTATAAAAGCGTACTTCCTGTGTGATTATATTCAATATAAAGAGTACTTTTAGAGGGAGTATATTTTTTATAAAAGAGTACTTCCTGTGTGATTATATTCAATATAAAAGAGTACTATACGTGAGAGTATATTTTTTATAAAAGAGTACTTCCTGTGTGATAATATTCAATATAAAGGAGTACTTTGAGAGGGAGTGTATTTTTTATAAAAGAGAACTTCCTATGTGATTATATTCAATATAAACCAGTATATCCAGTGTGATTATATTCAATATAAAAGAGTACTTTGAGACGGAGTGTATTTTTTATAAAAGAGAACTTCCTGTGTGATTATATTCAATATTAAGGAGTACTTTGAGAGGGAGTATTTTTTTATAAAAGAGAACTTCCTGTGTGAATATATTCAATATAAAGGAGTACTTTGAGAGGGGGTATATTTTTTATAAAAGAGTACTTCCTGTGTGATTATATTCAATATAAAAGAGTACTATGAGAGGGAGTATATTTTTTATAAAAGAGTACTTCCTGTGTGATTATATTCAATATAAAAGAGTACTATGAGAGGGAGTATATTCTTTATAAAAGAGTACTTCCTGTGTGATTATATTCTATATATAAGAGTACTATGAGAGGGAGTGTATTATTTATAAAAGAGTACTTCCTGTGTGATTATATTCAATATAAAACAGTACTTCCTTTGTGATTATATTCAATATAAAAGAGTACTTGGAGAGGGAGTACATTTTTTATAAAAGAGTACTTCCTGTGTGATTATATTCAATATAAAAGAGTACATTGAGAGGGAGCGTATTTCCTATAAAAGAGTACTTCCTGTGTGATTATATTCAATATAAAGGAGTACTTTGAGAGGGAGTATTTTTTTTATAAAAGAGTACTTCCTGTGTGATTATATTCAATATAAACCAGTATATCCAGTGTGATTATATTCAATATAAACGAGAACTTTGAGAGGGAGCATATTTTTTATAAAAGAGTACTTCCTGTGTGATTTTATTCAGTATAAAAGAGTACTTCCTCTGTGATCATAATCCATATAAAAGAGTACTTTGAGAGGGAGTATTTTTTTATAAAAGAGTACTTCCTGTGTGCTTAATTTCAATAAAAAAGAGTACTTTGAGAGGGTGTATATTTTTTATAAAAGAGTACTTCTTGTGTGATTATATTCAAAATAAAAGAATACTTTGAGAGGGAGTGTATTTTTTATAAAAGAGTACTTCCTGTGTGATTATAATCAATATAAAAGAGTACTTCCTTTGTGATTATATTCAATATAAAAGAGTACTTGGAGAGGGAGTACATTTTTTATAAAAGAGTACTTCCAGTGTGATTATATTCAATATAAAAGAGTACTTTGAGAGGGAGTGTATTTTATATAAAAGAGTACTTCCTGTGTGATTATATTCAATATAAAAGAGTACTATGAGAGGGAGTATATTTTTTATAAAAGAGTAATTCCTGTGTGATTATATTTAATATAAAAGAGTACTATGAGAGGGAGTATATTTTTTATAAATGAGTAATTCCTGTGTGATTATATTCAACATAAAAGATTACTTCCTGTGTGATTATATTCAATATAAAAGAGTACTTGGAGAGGGAGTATGTTTTTTATAAAAGAGTACTTCCTGTGTGATTATATTCAATATAAAAGAGTACTTTGAGAGGGATTGTATTTCTTCTAAAAGAGTATTTCTTGTGTGATTATATTCAATATAAAATAGTACTTTCAGAGGGAGTATATTTTTTATAAAAGAGTACTTCCTGTGTGATTATATTCAATATAAAGAGTACTTTGAGAGGGAGTATATTTTTTATAAAAGAGTACTTCCTGTGTGATTATATTCAATATAAATGAGTACTATACGAGAGAGTATATTTTTTATAAAAGAGTACTTCCTGTGTGATTATATTCAATATAAAGGAGTATTTTGAGAGGGAGTATATTTTTTATAAAAGAGTACTTCCTGTGTGATTATATTCAATATAAACCAGTATATCCAGTGTGATTATATACAATATAAAAGAGTACTTTGAGAGGGGGTATATTTTTTATAAAAGAGTACTTCCTGTGTGATTATACTCAGTATAAGACAGTACTTCCACTGTGATCATAATCAATATAATAGAGTACTTTGAGAGGGAGTATTTTTTTATAAAAGAGTACTTCCTGTGTGCTTAATTTCAACATAAAAGAGTACTTTCAGAGGGAGTATATTTTTTTATAAAAGAGTACTTCCTGTGTGATTATATTCAATATAAAAGAGTACTTTGAGAGGGAGTGCATTTTTTATAAAAGAGTACTTCCTGTGTGATTATATTCAAATTAAAGAGTACTTCCTTTGTGATTATATTCAATATAAAAGAGTACTTGGAGAGGGAGTACATTTTTTATAAAAGAGTAATTCCTGTGTGAATATATTCAATATGAATGAGTAGTTTGGCAGGGAGCATATTTCTTATAAAAGAGTACTTCCTGTGTGATTATATTCAATATAAAAGAGTACTTTGAGAGGGAGCATATTTTTTATAAAAGAGTACTTCCTGTGTCATTATATTCAATATAAAAGAGTATTTTCAGAGGGAGTATATTTTTTATAAAAGAGTAGTTCCTGTCTGATTATATTCAATATAAAAGTGTAGTATTAGAGGGAGTATCTTTTTTTTAAATGAGTACTTCCTGTGTGATTATATTCAATATAAAGGAGTACTTCCTGTGTGATTATATTCAGTATAAAAGAGTACTTTGAGAGGGAGTGTATTTCTTATAATAGAGTACGTTCTGTGTGATTATATTCAATATAAAAGAGTACTTTGAGAGGGAGCATATTTTTTATAAAAGAGTACTTTCTGTGTCATTATATTCAATATAAAAGAGTATTTTGAGAGGAAGTATATATTTTATAAAAGAGTACTTCCTGTGTGATTATATTCAATATTAAGGACTACTTTGAGAGGGAGTATTTTTTTATAAAAGAGAACTTCCTGTGTGATTATATTCAATTTAAAGGAGTACTTTGAGAGTGAGTATATTTTTTATAAAAGGGTACTTCCTGTGTGATTATATTCAATATAAAAGAGTACTATGAGAGGGAGTATATTTTTTTAAAAAAGAGTACTTCCTGTGTGATTATATTCAATATAAAAGAGTACTATGAGAGGGAGTATATTTTTTATAAAAGAGTACTTTCTGTGTGATTATATTCAATATAAAAGGGTACTTTGAGAGGGAGTATATTTTTTATTAAAGAGTATTTCCTGTGTGGTTATATTCAATATGAAGAGTACTATGAGAGTGAGTATATTTTTTATAAGAGAGTATTTCCTGTGTGATTATATTCAACATAAAGCAGTATATCCAGTGTTATTATATTCAATATAAAAAGTACTTTGAGAGGCTGTAGATTTTTTTATAAAAGAGTTCTTCCCATGTCATTATATTCAATATAAAAGAGTAGTAGGAGAGGGAGTATATTTTTTATAAAAGAGTACATCCTGTGTGATTATATTCAATATAAAAGAGTAATTAGAGAGGGAGTATATTTTTTATAAAAGAGTACTTCCTCTGTGATTATATTCAATAAAAAAGAGTAATATGAGAGGGAGTATATTTTTTATAAAAGAGTACTTCCTGTGTGATAATATTCAATATAAAGGAGTACTTTGAGAGGGAGTGTATTTTTTATAAAAGAGAACTTCCTGTGTGATTATATTCAATATAAACCAGTATGTCCAGTGTGATTATATTCAGTATAAAAGAGTATTTTGAGAGGGAGTGTATTTTTTATAAAAGAGTACTCCCTGTGTGATTATATTCAATATTAAAGAGTACTATGAGAGGGAGTATATTTTTTATAAAAGTGTAATTCCAGTGTGATTATATTTAATATAAAAGTTTACTATGAGAGGGAGTATATTTATTATAAAAGAGTACTTCCTGTTTGATTATATTCAATATAAAAGAGTACTTCCTGTGTGATTATATTCAATAAAAAAGAGTCCTTGGAGAGGGAGTATGTCTTTTATAAAAGAGTACTTCCTGTGTGATTATATTCAATATAAAAGAGTACTTTGAGAGGGAGTGTATTTCTTATAAAAGAGTAATTCCTGTGTGATTATATTCAATATAAAATAGTACTTTCAGAGGGAGTATATTTTTTATAAAAGAGTACTTCCTGTGTGATTATATTCAATATAAAGAGTACTTTGAGAGGGAGTATATTTTTTATAAAAGAGTACTTCCTGTGTGATTATATTCAATATAAATGAGTACTATACGAGAGAGTATATTTTTTATAAAAGAGTACTTCCTGTGTGATTATATTCAATATAAAGGAGTATTTTGAGAGGGAGTATATTTTTTATAAAAGAGTACTTCCTGTGTGATTATATTCAATATAAACCAGTATATCCAGTGTGATTATATACAATATAAAAGAGTACTTTGAGAGGGGGTATATTTTTTATAAAAGAGTACTTCCTGTGTGATTATACTCAGTATAAGACAGTACTTCCACTGTGATCATAATCAATATAATAGAGTACTTTGAGAGGGAGTATTTTTTTATAAAAGAGTACTTCCTGTGTGCTTAATTTCAACATAAAAGAGTACTTTCAGAGGGAGTATATTTTTTATAAAAGAGTACTTCCTGTGTGATTATATTCAATATAAAAGAGTACTTTGAGAGGGAGTGCATTTTTTATAAAAGAGTACTTCCTGTGTGATTATATTCAAATTAAAGAGTACTTCCTTTGTGATTATATTCAATATAAAAGAGTACTTGGAGAGGGAGTACATTTTTTATAAAAGAGTAATTCCTGTGTGAATATATTCAATATGAATGAGTAGTTTGGCAGGGAGCATATTTCTTATAAAAGAGTACTTCCTGTGTGATTATATTCAATATAAAAGAGTACTTTGAGAGGGAGCATATTTTTTATAAAAGAGTACTTCCTGTGTCATTATATTCAATATAAAAGAGTATTTTCAGAGGGAGTATATTTTTTATAAAAGAGTAGTTCCTGTCTGATTATATTCAATATAAAAGTGTAGTATTAGAGGGAGTATCTTTTTTTTAAATGAGTACTTCCTGTGTGATTATATTCAATATAAAGGAGTACTTCCTGTGTGATTATATTCAGTATAAAAGAGTACTTTGAGAGGGAGTGTATTTCTTATAATAGAGTACGTTCTGTGTGATTATATTCAATATAAAAGAGTACTTTGAGAGGGAGCATATTTTTTATAAAAGAGTACTTTCTGTGTCATTATATTCAATATAAAAGAGTATTTTGAGAGGAAGTATATATTTTATAAAAGAGTACTTCCTGTGTGATTATATTCAATATTAAGGACTACTTTGAGAGGGAGTATTTTTTTATAAAAGAGAACTTCCTGTGTGATTATATTCAATTTAAAGGAGTACTTTGAGAGTGAGTATATTTTTTATAAAAGGGTACTTCCTGTGTGATTATATTCAATATAAAAGAGTACTATGAGAGGGAGTATATTTTTTTAAAAAAGAGTACTTCCTGTGTGATTATATTCAATATAAAAGAGTACTATGAGAGGGAGTATATTTTTTATAAAAGAGTACTTTCTGTGTGATTATATTCAATATAAAAGGGTACTTTGAGAGGGAGTATATTTTTTATTAAAGAGTATTTCCTGTGTGGTTATATTCAATATGAAGAGTACTATGAGAGTGAGTATATTTTTTATAAGAGAGTATTTCCTGTGTGATTATATTCAACATAAAGCAGTATATCCAGTGTTATTATATTCAATATAAAAAGTACTTTGAGAGGCTGTAGATTTTTTTATAAAAGAGTTCTTCCCATGTCATTATATTGAATATAAAAGAGTAGTAGGAGAGGGAGTATATTTTTTATAAAAGAGTACATCCTGTGTGATTATATTCAATATAAAAGAGTAATTAGAGAGGGAGTATATTTTTTATAAAAGAGTACTTCCTCTGTGATTATATTCAATAAAAAAGAGTAATATGAGAGGGAGTATATTTTTTATAAAAGAGTACTTCCTGTGTGATAATATTCAATATAAAGGAGTACTTTGAGAGGGAGTGTATTTTTTATAAAAGAGAACTTCCTGTGTGATTATATTCAATATAAACCAGTATGTCCAGTGTGATTATATTCAGTATAAAAGAGTATTTTGAGAGGGAGTGTATTTTTTATAAAAGAGTACTCCCTGTGTGATTATATTCAATATTAAAGAGTACTATGAGAGGGAGTATATTTTTTATAAAAGTGTAATTCCAGTGTGATTATATTTAATATAAAAGTTTACTATGAGAGGGAGTATATTTATTATAAAAGAGTACTTCCTGTTTGATTATATTCAATATAAAAGAGTACTTCCTGTGTGATTATATTCAATAAAAAAGAGTCCTTGGAGAGGGAGTATGTCTTTTATAAAAGAGTACTTCCTGTGTGATTATATTCAATATAAAAGAGTACTTTGAGAGGGAGTGTATTTCTTATAAAAGAGTACTTCCTGTGTGATTATATTCAATATAAAATAGTACTTTCAGAGGGAGTATATTTTTTATAAAAGAGTACTTCCTGTGTGATTATATTCCATATAAAGGAGTACTTTGAGAGGGAGTATATTTTTTATAAAAGAGTACTTCCTGTGTGATTATATTCACTATAAACTAGTATATCCAGTGTGATTACATTCAATATAAAAGAGTACTTTGAGAGGGAGTGTATTTTTTATAAAAGAGTACTTCCTGTGTGATTATATTCAATATAAAAGAGTAATATTAGAGGGAGTATATTTTTTATAAAAGAGTACATCCTGTGTGATTATATTCAATATAAAGGAGTACTTTGAGAGGGAGTGCATTTTTTATAAAAGAGAACATCCTGTGTGATTATATTCAATATAAACCAGTATATCCAGTGTGATTATATTCAATATAAAAGAGTACTTAGAGAGGGGGTATATTTTTTATTAAAGAGTATTTCCTGTGTTATTATCTTCAATATTAAAAAGTACTATGAGAGGGAGTATATTTTTTATAAAAGAGTAATTCCTGTGTGATTATATTTAATATAAAAGAGTACTAAGAGAGGGAGTATTTTTTTTATAAAAGAGTAGTTCAGGTTTGATTATATTCAATATAAAAGAGTACTTCCTGTGTGATTATATTCAATATAAAAGAGTAATTGGAGAGGGAGTATGTTTTTTATAAAAGAGTAATTCCTGTGTGATTATATTCAATATAAAAGAGTATTTTGAGAGGGAGTGTATTTCTTATAAAAGAGTACTTCCTGTGTGATTATATTCAATATAAAATAGTACTTTCAGAGGGAGTATATTTTTTATAAAAGAGTATTTCCTGTGTGATTATATTCAATACAAAATAGTACTTTGAGAGGGAGTATATTTTTTATAAAAGAGTATTTCCTGTGTGATTATATTCAATATAAAAGAGTACTTTACGAGAGAGTATATTTTTTATAAAAGAGGACTTCCTGTGTGATTATATTCAATATAAAGGAGTACTTTGAGAGGTAGTATATTTTTTATAAAAGAGTACTTCCTGTGTGATTATATTCAATATAAACCAGTATATCCAGTGTGATTATATTAAATATAAAAGAGAAGTTTGAGAGGGAGCATATATTTTATAAAAGAGTATTTCCTGTGTGATTTTATTCAGTATAAAAGAGTACTTCCTCTGTGATCATAATCAATATAAAAGAGTACTTTGAGAGGGAGTATTTTTTTATAAAAGAGTACTTCCTGTGTGCTTAATTTCAATAAAAAAGAGTACTTTGAGAGGGTGTATATTTTTTATAAAAGAGTACTTCCTGTGTGATTATATTCAATATAAAAGAGTATTTTGAGAGGGAGTGTATTTTCTATAAAAGAGTACTTCCTGTGTGATTATATTCAATATAAAAGAGTACTTCCTTTGTGATTATATTCAATATAAAAGAGTACTTGGAGAGGGAGTACATTTTTTAAAAAAGAGTACTTTCAGTGTGATTATATTCAATATAAAAGAGTACTTGGAGAGGGAGCATATTTTTTATAAAAAAGTACTTCGTGAGTCATTATATTCAATACAAAAGAGTATTTTGAGAGGGAGTATATTTTTTATAAAAGAGAACTTCCTGTGTGATTATATTCAATATTAAAGAGTACTATGAGAGGGAGTATATTTTTTATAAAAGTGTAATTCCTGTGTGATTATATTTAATATAAAAGAGCACTATGAGAGGGAGTATATTTTTTATAAAAGAGTACTTCCTGTTTGATTATATTCAATATAAAAGAGTACTTCCTGCGTGATTATATTCAATTTAATGAGTCCTTGGAGAGGGAGTATGTTTTTTATAAAAGAGTACTTCCTGTGTGATTATATTCAATATAAAAGAGTACTTTGAGAGGGAGTGTATTTCTTATAAAAGAGTACTTCCTGTGTGATTATATTCAATATAAAATAGTACTTTCAGAGCGAGTATATTTTTTATAAAAGAGTACTTCCTGTGTGATTATATTCAATATAAAGGAGTACTTTCAGAGGGAGTATATTTTTTATAAAATAGTATTTCCTGTGTGATTATATTCAATATAAACCAGTATATCCAGTGTGATTACATTCAATAAAAAAGAGTACTTTGAGAGGGGGTATATTTTTTATAAAAGAGTATTTCCTGTGTGATTATATTCAATATAAAAGAGTACTTTGAGAGGGAGTGTATTTTTTATAAAAGAGTACTTCCTGTGTGAGTGTATTCAATATTAAAGAGTACTATGAGAGGGAGTATATTTTTTATAAAAGAGTATTTCCTGTGTGATTATATTTTATATAAAAGAGTACTAAGAGAGGGAGTTTTTTTTTTATAAAAGAGTACATCATGTTTGATTATATTCAATATAAAAGAGTACTTCCTGTGTGATTATATTCAATATAAAAGAGTAATTGGAGAGGGAGTATGTTTTTTATAAAAGAGTAATTCCTGTGTGATTATATTCAATATAAAAGAGTACTTTGAGAGGGAGTGTATTTCTTACAAAAGAGAACTTCCTGT
This sequence comes from Aotus nancymaae, assembly GCF_030222135.1. Lineage (NCBI taxonomy): Eukaryota > Metazoa > Chordata > Mammalia > Primates > Aotidae > Aotus > Aotus nancymaae. Next base: position 161,257 of record NW_026989066.1, read on the forward strand.
GTGATTATATCCAATATAAAATAGTACTTTGAGACGGAGTATATTTTTTATAAAAGAGTATTTCCTGTGTGATTATATTCAATATAAAAGAGTACTATACGAGAGAGTATATTTTTTATAAAAGAGTACTTCCTGTGTGATTATATTCAATATAAAAGAGTACTATACGAGAGAGTATATTTTTTATAAAAGAGTACTTCCTGTGTGATTATATTCAATATAAAGGAGTACTTTGAGAGGGAGTATATTTTTTATAAAAGAGTACTTCCTGTGTGATTATATTCAATATAAACCAGTATATCCAGTGTGATTATATTCAATATAAACGAGAACTTTGAGAGGGAGCATATTTTTTATAAAAGAGTACTTCCTGTGTGATTTTATTCAGTATAAAAGAGTACTTCCTCTGTGATCATAATCCATATAAAAGAGTACGTTGAGAGGGAGTATTTTTTTATAAAAGAGTACTTCCTGTGTGCCTAATTTCAATAAAAAAGAGTACTTTGAGAGGGTGTATATTTTTTATAAAAGAGTACTTCTTGTGTGATTATATTCAAAATAAAAGAATACTTTGAGAGGGAGTGTATTTTTTATAAAAGAGTACTTCCTGTGTGATTATAATCAATATAAAAGAGTACTTCCTTTGTGATTATATTCAATATAAAAGAGTACTTGGAGAGGGAGTACATTTTTTATAAAAGAGTACTTCCAGTGTGATTATATTCAATATAAAAGAGTACTTTGAGAGGGAGTGTATTTTATATAAAAGAGTACTTCCTGTGTGATTATATTCAATATAAAAGAGTACTATGAGAGGGAGTATATTTTTTATAAAAGAGTAATTCCTGTGTGATTATATTTAATATAAAAGAGTACTATGAGAGGGAGTACATTTTTTATAAAAGAGTACTTCCTGTGTGATTATATACAATATAAAAGAGTAATATTAGAGGGAGTATATTTTTTATAAAAGAGTACTTCCTGTGTGATTATATTCAATATAAAGGAGTACTTTGAGAGGGAGTGCATTTTTTATAAAAGAGAACATCCTGTGTGATTATATTCAATATAAACCAGTATATCCAGTGTGATTAAATTCAATATAAAAGAGTACTTTGAGAGGGGGTATATTTTTTATAAAAGAGAATTCCTGTGTGATTATATTCAATATAAAAGAGTATTTTGAGAGGGAGTGTATTTTTTATAAAAGAGTACTTCCTGTGTGAGTATATTCAATATTAAAGAGTACTATGAGAGGGAGCATATTTTTTATAAAAGAGTAATTCCTGTGTGATTATATTTAATATAAAAGAGTACTAAGAGAGGGAGTATTTTTTTATAAAAGAGTACTTCATGTTTGATTCTATTCAATATAAAAGAGTACTTCCTGTGTGATTATATTCAATATAAAAGAGTAATTGGAGAGGGAGTCTGTTTTTTATAAAAGAGTAATTCCTGTGTGATTATATTCAATATAAAAGAGTATTTTGAGAGTGAGTGTATTTCTTATAAAAGAGTACTTCCTGTGTGATTATATTCAATATAAAATAGTACTTTCAGAGGGAGTATATTTTTTATAAAAGAGTATTTCCTGTGTGATTATATTCAATACAAAATAGTACTTTGAGAGGGAGTATATTTTTTATAAAAGAGTACTTCCTGTGTGATTATATTCACTATAAACTAGTATATCCAGTGTGATTACATTCAATATAAAAGAGTACTTTGAGAGGGAGTGTATTTTTTATAAAAGAGTACTTCCTGTGTGATTATATTCAATATAAAAGAGTAATATTAGAGGGAGTATATTTTTTATAAAAGAGTACATCCTGTGTGATTATATTCAATATAAAGGAGTACTTTGAGAGGGAGTGCATTTTTTATAAAAGAGAACATCCTGTGTGATTATATTCAATATAAACCAGTATATCCAGTGTGATTATATTCAATATAAAAGAGTACTTTGAGAGGGGGTATATTTTTTATTAAAGAGTATTTCCTGTGTTATTATCTTCAATATTAAAAAGTACTATGAGAGGGAGTATATTTTTTATAAAAGAGTAATTCCTGTGTGATTATATTTAATATAAAAGAGTACTAAGAGAGGGAGTATTTTTTTTATAAAAGAGTAGTTCAGGTTTGATTATATTCAATATAAAAGAGTACTTCCTGTGTGATTATATTCAATATAAAAGAGTAATTGGAGAGGGAGTATGTTTTTTATAAAAGAGTAATTCCTGTGTGATTATATTCAATATAAAAGAGTATTTTGAGAGGGAGTGTATTTCTTATAAAAGAGTACTTCCTGTGTGATTATATTCAATATAAAATAGTACTTTCAGAGGGAGTATATTTTTTATAAAAGAGTATTTCCTGTGTGATTATATTCAATACAAAATAGTACTTTGAGAGGGAGTATATTTTTTATAAAAGAGTACTTCCTGTGTGATTATATTCACTATAAACTAGTATATCCAGTGTGATTACATTCAATATAAAAGAGTACTTTGAGAGGGAGTGTATTTTTTATAAAAGAGTACTTCCTGTGTGATTATATTCAATATAAAAGAGTAATATTAGAGGGAGTATATTTTTTATAAAAGAGTACATCCTGTGTGATTATATTCAATATAAAGGAGTACTTTGAGAGGGAGTGCATTTTTTATAAAAGAGAACATCCTGTGTGATTATATTCAATATAAACCAGTATATCCAGTGTGATTATATTCAATATAAAAGAGTACTTAGAGAGGGGGTATATTTTTTATTAAAGAGTATTTCCTGTGTTATTATCTTCAATATTAAAAAGTACTATGAGAGGGAGTATATTTTTTATAAAAGAGTAATTCCTGTGTGATTATATTTAATATAAAAGAGTACTAAGAGAGGGAGTATTTTTTTTATAAAAGAGTAGTTCAGGTTTGATTATATTCAATATAAAAGAGTACTTCCTGTGTGATTATATTCAATATAAAAGAGTAATTGGAGAGGGAGTATGTTTTTTATAAAAGAGTAATTCCTGTGTGATTATATTCAATATAAAAGAGTATTTTGAGAGGGAGTGTATTTCTTATAAAAGAGTACTTCCTGTGTGATTATATTCAATATAAAATAGTACTTTCAGAGGGAGTATATTTTTTATAAAAGAGTATTTCCTGTGTGATTATATTCAATACAAAATAGTACTTTGAGAGGGAGTATATTTTTTATAAAAGAGTATTTCCTGTGTGATTATATTCAATATAAAAGAGTACTTTACGAGAGAGTATATTTTTTATAAAAGAGGACTTCCTGTGTGATTATATTCAATATAAAGGAGTACTTTGAGAGGTAGTATATTTTTTATAAAAGAGTACTTCCTGTGTGATTATATTCAATATAAACCAGTATATCCAGTGTGATTATATTAAATATAAAAGAGAACTTTGAGAGGGAGCATATATTTTATAAAAGAGTATTTCCTGTGTGATTTTATTCAGTATAAAAGAGTACTTCCTCTGTGATCATAATCAATATAAAAGAGTACTTTGAGAGGGAGTATTTTTTTATAAAAGAGTACTTCCTGTGTGCTTAATTTCAATAAAAAAGAGTACTTTGAGAGGGTGTATATTTTTTATAAAAGAGTACTTCCTGTGTGATTATATTCAATATAAAAGAGTATTTTGAGAGGGAGTGTATTTTCTATAAAAGAGTACTTCCTGTGTGATTATATTCAATATAAAAGAGTACTTCCTTTGTGATTATATTCAATATAAAAGAGTACTTGGAGAGGGAGTACATTTTTTAAAAAAGAGTACTTTCAGTGTGATTATATTCAATATAAAAGAGTACTTGGAGAGGGAGCATATTTTTTATAAAAAAGTACTTCGTGAGTCATTATATTCAATACAAAAGAGTATTTTGAGAGGGAGTATATTTTTTATAAAAGAGAACTTCCTGTGTGATTATATTCAATATTAAAGAGTACTATGAGAGGGAGTATATTTTTTATAAAAGTGTAATTCCTGTGTGATTATATTTAATATAAAAGAGCACTATGAGAGGGAGTATATTTTTTATAAAAGAGTACTTCCTGTTTGATTATATTCAATATAAAAGAGTACTTCCTGCGTGATTATATTCAATTTAATGAGTCCTTGGAGAGGGAGTATGTTTTTTATAAAAGAGTACTTCCTGTGTGATTATATTCAATATAAAAGAGTACTTTGAGAGGGAGTGTATTTCTTATAAAAGAGTACTTCCTGTGTGATTATATTCAATATAAAATAGTACTTTCAGAGCGAGTATATTTTTTATAAAAGAGTACTTCCTGTGTGATTATATTCAATATAAAGGAGTACTTTCAGAGGGAGTATATTTTTTATAAAATAGTATTTCCTGTGTGATTATATTCAATATAAACCAGTATATCCAGTGTGATTACATTCAATAAAAAAGAGTACTTTGAGAGGGGGTATATTTTTTATAAAAGAGTATTTCCTGTGTGATTATATTCAATATAAAAGAGTACTTTGAGAGGGAGTGTATTTTTTATAAAAGAGTACTTCCTGTGTGAGTGTATTCAATATTAAAGAGTACTATGAGAGGGAGTATATTTTTTATAAAAGAGTATTTCCTGTGTGATTATATTTTATATAAAAGAGTACTAAGAGAGGGAGTTTTTTTTTTATAAAAGAGTACATCATGTTTGATTATATTCAATATAAAAGAGTACTTCCTGTGTGATTATATTCAATATAAAAGAGTAATTGGAGAGGGAGTATGTTTTTTATAAAAGAGTAATTCCTGTGTGATTATATTCAATATAAAAGAGTACTTTGAGAGGGAGTGTATTTCTTACAAAAGAGAACTTCCTGTGTGATTATATCCAATATAAAATAGTACTTTGAGACGGAGTATATTTTTTATAAAAGAGTATTTCCTGTGTGATTATATTCAATATAAAAGAGTACTATACGAGAGAGTATATTTTTTATAAAAGAGTACTTCCTGTGTGATTATATTCAATATAAAAGAGTACTATACGAGAGAGTATATTTTTTATAAAAGAGTACTTCCTGTGTGATTATATTCAATATAAAGGAGTACTTTGAGAGGGAGTATATTTTTTATAAAAGAGTACTTCCTGTGTGATTATATTCAATATAAACCAGTATATCCAGTGTGATTATATTCAATATAAACGAGAACTTTGAGAGGGAGCATATTTTTTATAAAAGAGTACTTCCTGTGTGATTTTATTCAGTATAAAAGAGTACTTCCTCTGTGATCATAATCCATATAAAAGAGTACGTTGAGAGGGAGTATTTTTTTATAAAAGAGTACTTCCTGTGTGCCTAATTTCAATAAAAAAGAGTACTTTGAGAGGGTGTATATTTTTTATAAAAGAGTACTTCTTGTGTGATTATATTCAAAATAAAAGAATACTTTGAGAGGGAGTGTATTTTTTATAAAAGAGTACTTCCTGTGTGATTATAATCAATATAAAAGAGTACTTCCTTTGTGATTATATTCAATATAAAAGAGTACTTGGAGAGGGAGTACATTTTTTATAAAAGAGTACTTCCAGTGTGATTATATTCAATATAAAAGAGTACTTTGAGAGGGAGTGTATTTTATATAAAAGAGTACTTCCTGTGTGATTATATTCAATATAAAAGAGTACTATGAGAGGGAGTATATTTTTTATAAAAGAGTAATTCCTGTGTGATTATATTTAATATAAAAGAGTACTATGAGAGGGAGTACATTTTTTATAAAAGAGTACTTCCTGTGTGATTATATACAATATAAAAGAGTAATATTAGAGGGAGTATATTTTTTATAAAAGAGTACTTCCTGTGTGATTATATTCAATATAAAGGAGTACTTTGAGAGGGAGTGCATTTTTTATAAAAGAGAACATCCTGTGTGATTATATTCAATATAAACCAGTATATCCAGTGTGATTAAATTCAATATAAAAGAGTACTTTGAGAGGGGGTATATTTTTTATAAAAGAGAATTCCTGTGTGATTATATTCAATATAAAAGAGTATTTTGAGAGGGAGTGTATTTTTTATAAAAGAGTACTTCCTGTGTGAGTATATTCAATATTAAAGAGTACTATGAGAGGGAGCATATTTTTTATAAAAGAGTAATTCCTGTGTGATTATATTTAATATAAAAGAGTACTAAGAGAGGGAGTATTTTTTTTATAAAAGAGTACTTCATGTTTGATTCTATTCAATATAAAAGAGTACTTCCTGTGTGATTATATTCAATATAAAAGAGTAATTGGAGAGGGAGTCTGTTTTTTATAAAAGAGTAATTCCTGTGTGATTATATTCAATATAAAAGAGTATTTTGAGAGTGAGTGTATTTCTTATAAAAGAGTACTTCCTGTGTGATTATATTCAATATAAAATAGTACTTTCAGAGGGAGTATATTTTTTATAAAAGAGTATTTCCTGTGTGATTATATTCAATACAAAATAGTACTTTGAGAGGGAGTATATTTTTTATAAAAGAGTACTTCCTGTGTGATTATATTCACTATAAACTAGTATATCCAGTGTGATTACATTCAATATAAAAGAGTACTTTGAGAGGGAGTGTATTTTTTATAAAAGAGTACTTCCTGTGTGATTATATTCAATATAAAAGAGTAATATTAGAGGGAGTATATTTTTTATAAAAGAGTACATCCTGTGTGATTATATTCAATATAAAGGAGTACTTTGAGAGGGAGTGCATTTTTTATAAAAGAGAACATCCTGTGTGATTATATTCAATATAAACCAGTATATCCAGTGTGATTATATTCAATATAAAAGAGTACTTTGAGAGGGGGTATATTTTTTATTAAAGAGTATTTCCTGTGTTATTATCTTCAATATTAAAAAGTACTATGAGAGGGAGTATATTTTTTATAAAAGAGTAATTCCTGTGTGATTATATTTAATATAAAAGAGTACTAAGAGAGGGAGTATTTTTTTTATAAAAGAGTAGTTCAGGTTTGATTATATTCAATATAAAAGAGTACTTCCTGTGTGATTATATTCAATATAAAAGAGTAATTGGAGAGGGAGTATGTTTTTTATAAAAGAGTAATTCCTGTGTGATTATATTCAATATAAAAGAGTATTTTGAGAGGGAGTGTATTTCTTATAAAAGAGTACTTCCTGTGTGATTATATTCAATATAAAATAGTACTTTCAGAGGGAGTATATTTTTTATAAAAGAGTATTTCCTGTGTGATTATATTCAATACAAAATAGTACTTTGAGAGGGAGTATATTTTTTATAAAAGAGTATTTCCTGTGTGATTATATTCAATATAAAAGAGTACTTTACGAGAGAGTATATTTTTTATAAAAGAGGACTTCCTGTGTGATTATATTCAATATAAAGGAGTACTTTGAGAGGTAGTATATTTTTTATAAAAGAGTACTTCCTGTGTGATTATATTCAATATAAACCAGTATATCCAGTGTGATTATATTAAATATAAAAGAGAACTTTGAGAGGGAGCATATATTTTATAAAAGAGTATTTCCTGTGTGATTTTATTCAGTATAAAAGAGTACTTCCTCTGTGATCATAATCAATATAAAAGAGTACTTTGAGAGGGAGTATTTTTTTATAAAAGAGTACTTCCTGTGTGCTTAATTTCAATAAAAAAGAGTACTTTGAGAGGGTGTATATTTTTTATAAAAGAGTACTTCCTGTGTGATTATATTCAATATAAAAGAGTATTTTGAGAGGGAGTGTATTTTCTATAAAAGAGTACTTCCTGTGTGATTATATTCAATATAAAAGAGTACTTCCTTTGTGATTATATTCAATATAAAAGAGTACTTGGAGAGGGAGTACATTTTTTAAAAAAGAGTACTTTCAGTGTGATTATATTCAATATAAAAGAGTACTTGGAGAGGGAGCATATTTTTTATAAAAAAGTACTTCGTGAGTCATTATATTCAATACAAAAGAGTATTTTGAGAGGGAGTATATTTTTTATAAAAGAGAACTTCCTGTGTGATTATATTCAATATTAAAGAGTACTATGAGAGGGAGTATATTTTTTATAAAAGTGTAATTCCTGTGTGATTATATTTAATATAAAAGAGCACTATGAGAGGGAGTATATTTTTTATAAAAGAGTACTTCCTGTGTGATTATATTCAATATAAAGGAGTACTTTCAGAGGGAGTATATTTTTTTAAAATAGTATTTCCTGTGTGATTATATTCAATATAAACCAGTATATCCAGTGTGATTACATTCAATAAAAAAGAGTACTTTGAGAGGGTGTATATTTTTTATAAAAGAGTATTTCCTGTGTGATTATATTCAATATAAAAGAGTACTTTGAGAGGGAGTGTATTTTTTATAAAAGAGTACTTCCTGTGTGAGTGTATTCAATATTAAAGAGTACTATGAGAGGGAGTATATTTTTTATAAAAGAGTATTTCCTGTGTGATTATATTTTATATAAAAGAGTACTAAGAGAGGGAGTTTTTTTTTTATAAAAGAGTACATCATGTTTGATTATATTCAATATAAAAGAGTACTTCCTGTGTGATTATATTCAATATAAAAGAGTAATTGGAGAGGGAGTATGTTTTTTATAAAAGAGTAATTCCTGTGTGATTATATTCAATATAAAAGAGTACTTTGAGAGGGAGTGTATTTCTTACAAAAGAGAACTTCCTGTGTGATTATATTCAATATAAAATAGTACTTTGAGACGGAGTATATTTTTTATAAAAGAGTATTTCCTGTGTGATTATATTCAATATAAAAGAGTACTATACGAGAGAGTATATTTTTTATAAAAGAGTACTTCCTGTGTGATTATATTCAATATAAAAGAGTACTATACGAGAGAGTATATTTTTTATAAAAGAGTACTTCCTGTGTGATTATATTCAATATAAAGGAGTACTTTGAGAGGGAGTATATTTTTTATAAAAGAGTACTTCCTGTGTGATTATATTCAATATAAACCAGTATATCCAGTGTGATTATATTCAATATAAACGAGAACTTTGAGAGGGAGCATATTTTTTATAAAAGAGTACTTCCTGTGTGATTTTATTCAGTATAAAAGAGTACTTCCTCTGTGATCATAATCCATATAAAAGAGTACGTTGAGAGGGAGTATTTTTTTATAAAAGAGTACTTCCTGTGTGCCTAATTTCAATAAAAAAGAGTACTTTGAGAGCGTGTATATTTTTTATAAAAGAGTACTTCTTGTGTGATTATATTCAAAATAAAAGAATATTTGAGAGGGAGTGTATTTTTTATAAAAGAGTACTTCCTGTGTGATTATAATCAATATAAAAGAGTACTTCCTTTGTGATTATATTCAATATAAAAGAGTACTTGGAGAGGGAGTACATTTTTTATAAAAGAGTACTTCCAGTGTGATTATATTCAATATAAAAGAGTACTTTGAGAGGGAGTGTATTTTATATAAAAGAGTACTTCCTGTGTGATTATATTCAATATAAAAGAGTACTATGAGAGGGAGTATATTTTTTATAAAAGAGTAATTCCTGTGTGATTATATTTAATATAAAAGAGTACTATGAGAGGGAGTACATTTTTTATAAAAGAGTACTTCCTGTGTGATTATATACAATATAAAAGAGTAATATTAGAGGGAGTATATTTTTTATAAAAGAGTACTTCCTGTGTGATTATATTCAATATAAAGGAGTACTTTGAGAGGGAGTGCATTTTTTATAAAAGAGAACATCCTGTGTGATTATATTCAATATAAACCAGTATATCCAGTGTGATTAAATTCAATATAAAAGAGTACTTTGAGAGGGGGTATATTTTTTATAAAAGAGACTTCCTGTGTGATTATATTCAATATAAAAGAGTATTTTGAGAGGGAGTGTATTTTTTATAAAAGAGTACTTCCTGTGTGAGTATATTCAATATTAAAGAGTACTATGAGAGGGAGCATATTTTTTATAAAAGAGTAATTCCTGTGTGATTATATTTAATATAAAAGAGTACTAAGAGAGGGAGTATTTTTTTTATAAAAGAGTACTTCATGTTTGATTCTATTCAATATAAAAGAGTACTTCCTGTGTGATTATATTCAATATAAAAGAGTAATTGGAGAGGGAGTCTGTTTTTTATAAAAGAGTAATTCCTGTGTGATTATATTCAATATAAAATAGTACTTTCAGAGGGAGTATATTTTTTATAAAAGAGTATTTCCTGTGTGATTATATTCAATATAAAATAGTACTTTGAGAGGGAGTATATTTTTTACAAAAGAGTATTTCCTGTGTGATTATATTCAATATAAAAGAGTACTATACGAGAGAGTATATTTTTTATAAAAGAGTACTTCCTGTGTGATTATATTCAATATAAAGTAGTACTTTGAGAGGTAGTATATTTTTTATAAAAGAGTACTTCCTGTGTGATTATATTCAATATAAACCAGTATATCCAGTGTGATTATATTAAATATAAAAGAGAACTTTGAGAGGGAGCATATTTTTTATAAAAGAGTATTTCCTGTGTGATTTTATTCAGTATAAAAGAGTACTTCCTCTGTGATCATAATCAATATAAAAGAGTACTTTGAGAGGGAGTATTTTTTTATAAAAGAGTAATTCCTGTGTGCTTAATTTCAATAAAAAAGAGTACTTTGAGAGGGTGTATATTTTTTATAAAAGAGTACTTCCTGTGTGATTATATTCAATATAAAAGAGTACTTTGAGAGGGAGTGTATTTTTTATAAAAGAGTACTTCCTATGTGATTATATTCAATATAAAAGAGTACTTCCTTTGTGATTATATTCAATATAAAAGAGTACTTGGAGAGGGAGTACATTTTTTATAAAAGAGTACTTCCAGTGTGATTATATTCAATATAAAAGAGTACTTTGAGAGGGAGCGTATTTCTTATAAAAGAGTACTTCCTGTGTAATTATATTCAATATAAAAGAGTACTTTGAGAAGTAGCATATTTTTTATAAAAGAGTATTTCCTGTGTCATTATATTCAATATAAAAGAGTATTTTCAGAGGGAGTATATTTTTTATAAAAGTGTAATTCCTGTGTGATTATATTCAATATAAAAGTGTACTATTAGAGGGAGTATCTTTTTTATAAAAGAGCAATTCCTGTGTGATTATATTCAATATAAAAGAGTACTTCCTGTGTGATTATATTCAATATAAAAGAGTAATTTGAGAGGGAATATATTTTTTATAAAAGAGAACTTCCTGTGTGATTATATTCAATATAAAAGAGTACTTTGAGAGGGGGTGTATTTCTTATAAAAGAGTACTTCCTGTGTGATTACATTCAATATAAAAGAGTACTTTGAGAGGGAGCATATTTTTTATAAAAGAGTACTTCCTGAGTCATTATATTCAATATAAAAGAGTATTTTGAGAGGGAGTATATTTTTTATAAAAGAGAACTTCCTGTGTGATTATATTCAATATTAAGGAGTACTTTGAGAGGGAGTATTTTTTTATAAAAGAGAACTTCCTGTGTGAATATATTCAATATAAAGGAGTACTTTGAGAGGGGGTATATTTTTTATAAAAGAGTACTTCCTGTGTGATTATATTCAATATAAAAGAGTACTATGAGAGGGAGTATATTTTTTATAAAAGAGTACTTCCTGTGTGATTATATTCAATATAAAAGAGTACTATGAGAGGGAGTATATTCTTTATAAAAGAGTACTTCCTGTGTGATTATATTCTATATATAAGAGTACTATGAGAGGGAGTGTATTATTTATAAAAGAGTACTTCCTGTGTGATTATATTCAATATAAAACAGTACTTCCTTTGTGATTATATTCAATATAAAAGAGTACTTGGAGAGGGAGTACATTTTTTATAAAAGAGTACTTCCTGTGTGATTATATTCAATATAAAAGAGTACATTGAGAGGGAGCGTATTTCCTATAAAAGAGTACTTCCTGTGTGATTATATTCAATATAAAAGAGTACTTTGAGAGGGAGCATATTTTTTGTAAAAGAGTACTTCCTGTGTCATTATATTCAATATTAAAGAGTATTTTGAGAGGGAGTATATTTTTTATAAAAGAGTACTTCCTGTCTGATTATATTCAATATAAAATGTACTATTAGGGGGAGTATCTTTTTTATCAAAGAGTACTTCCTGTGTGAATATATTCAATATAAAAAAGTACTTCCTTTCTGATTATATTCAATATAAAAGAATACTTTGAGAGGGAATATATTTTTTATAAAAGAGAAATTCCTGTGTGATTATATTCAATATAAAAGAGTACTTTGAGAGGGAATGTATTTCTTATAAAAGAGTAATTCCTGTGTGATTATATTCAATATAAAAGAGTACTTGGAGAGGGAGCATATTTTTTATAAAAGAGTACTTCCTGTGTCATTATATTCAATATAAAAGAGTATTTTGAGAGGGAGTATATTTTTTATAAAAGAGTGCTTCCTGTGTGATTATATTCAATATTAAGGAGTACTTTGAGAGGGAGTATTTTTTTATAAAAGAGAACTTCCTGTGTGATTATATTCAATATAAAGGAGTACTTTGAGAGGGAGTATATTTTTTATAAAAGAGTACTTCCTGTGTGATTATATTCAATATAAAAGAGTACTATGAGAGGGAGTATATTTTTTATATAAGAGTACTTCCTGTTTGATTATATTCAATATAAAAGAGTACTTCCTGTGTGATTATATTCAATATAAAAGAGTACTTGGAGAGGGAGTATGTTTTTTATAAAAAGAACTTCCTGTGTGATTATATTCATTTTAAAGGAGTACTTTGAGAGGGAGTATATTTTTTATAAAAGAGTACTTCCTGTGTAATTATATTCAATATAAAAGAGTACTATGAGAGGGAGTATATTTTTTATAAAAGAGTAATTCCTGTGTGATTATATTCAATATAAAACAGTACTATGAGAGGGAGTATATTTTTTATAAACGAGTATTTCCTGTGTGATTATATTCAATATAAAAGGGTATTTCCAGTGTGATTAAATTCAATTTAAATAGTACTTTGAGAGGGTGTATATTTTTTATAAAACAGTACTTCCTGTGTGATTATATTCAAAATAAAAGAGTACTTCCTGTGTGATTATATTCATTATAAAAGAGTACTTGGAGAGGGAGTATGTTATTTATAAAAGAGTACTTCCTGTGTGATTATATTCAATATAAAAGAGTACTTTGAGAGGGAGTGTTTTTCTTATAAAAGAGTACTTCTTGTGTGATTATATTCAATATAAAATAGTACTTTCAGAGGGAGTATATTTTTTATAAAAGCGTACTTCCTGTGTGATTATATTCAATATAAAGAGTACTTTTAGAGGGAGTATATTTTTTATAAAAGAGTACTTCCTGTGTGATTATATTCAATATAAAAGAGTACTATACGTGAGAGTATATTTTTTATAAAAGAGTACTTCCTGTGTGATTATATTCAATATAAAGGAGTATTTTGAGAGGGAGTATATTTTTTATAAAATAGTACTTCCTGTGTGATTATATTCAATATAAACCAGTATATCCAGTGTGATTATATACAATATAAAAGAGTACTTTGAGAGGGGGTATATTTTTTATAAAAGAGTACTTTCTGTGTGATTATATTCAATATAAAAGGGTACTTTGAGAGGGAGTATATTTTTTATAAAAGAGTATTTCCTGTGTGATTATATTCAATATAAAGTGTACTATGAGAGGGAGTATATTTTTTATAAGAGAGTATTTCCTGTGTGATTATATTCAACATAAAGCAGTATATCCAGTGTTATTATATTCAATATAAAAAGTACTTTGAGAGGCTGTATATTTTTTATAAAAGAGTTCTTACCGTGTGATTATATTCAATATAAAATAGTACTTTGAGAGGGAGTATATTTTTTATAAAAGAGTACTTCCTGTGTGATTATATTCAATATAAAAGGGTATTTCCAGTGTGATTATATTCAATATAAAAGAGTACTTTGAGAGGGAGTATATTTTTTATAAAAGAGTACTTCCTGTGTGATTTTATTCAATATAAAGAGTACTATGAGAACGAGTATAGTTTTTATAAAAAAGTACTTCCTGTTTGATTATATTCAATATAAAAGAGTACTTCCTGTGTGATTATATTCAATATAAAAGAGTAGTTGGAGAGGGAGTATATTTTTTATAAAAGAGTACTTCCTGTGTGATTATATTCAATATAAAAGAGTACTTACAGAGGGAGTATATTTTTTTTAAAAGAGTACTTCCTGTGTGATTATATTCAATATAAAAGAGTAATATGAGAGGGAGTATATTTTTTATAAAAGAGTAATTCCTGTGTGATTATATTCAATATAAAACAGTACTATGAGAGGGAGTATATTTTTTATAAACGAGTATTTCCTGTGTGATTATATTCAATATAAAAGGGTATTTCCAGTGTGATTAAATTCAATTTAAATAGTACTTTGAGAGGGTGTATATTTTTTATAAAACAGTACTTCCTGTGTGATTATATTCAAAATAAAAGAGTACTTCCTGTGTGATTATATTCATTATAAAAGAGTACTTGGAGAGGGAGTATGTTATTTATAAAAGAGTACTTCCTGTGTGATTATATTCAATATAAAAGAGTACTTTGAGAGGGAGTGTTTTTCTTATAAAAGAGTACTTCTTGTGTGATTATATTCAATATAAAATAGTACTTTCAGAGGGAGTATATTTTTTATAAAAGCGTACTTCCTGTGTGATTATATTCAATATAAAGAGTACTTTTAGAGGGAGTATATTTTTTATAAAAGAGTACTTCCTGTGTGATTATATTCAATATAAAAGAGTACTATGAGAGGGAGTATATTTTTTATAAAAGAGTACTTCCTGTGTGATTATATTCAATATAAAAGAGTACTATGAGAGGGAGTATATTTTTTATAAAAGAGTACTTCCTGTGTGATTATATTCAATATAAAAGAGTACTATGAGAGGGAGTATATTCTTTATAAAAGAGTACTTCCTGTGTGATTATATTCTATATATAAGAGTACTATGAGAGGGAGTGTATTATTTATAAAAGAGTACTTCCTGTGTGATTATATTCAATATAAAACAGTACTTCCTTTGTGATTATATTCAATATAAAAGAGTACTTGGAGAGGGAGTACATTTTTTATAAAAGAGTACTTCCTGTGTGATTATATTCAATATAAAAGAGTACATTGAGAGGGAGCGTATTTCCTATAAAAGAGTACTTCCTGTGTGATTATATTCAATATAAAAGAGTACTTTGAGAGGGAGCATATTTTTTGTAAAAGAGTACTTCCTGTGTCATTATATTCAATATAAAAGAGTATTTTGAGAGGGAGTATATTTTTTATAAAAGAGTACTTCCTGTCTGATTATATTCAATATAAAATGTACTATTAGAGGGAGTATCTTTTTTATCAAAGAGTACTTCCTGTGTGAATATATTCAATATAAAAAAGTACTTCCTTTCTGATTATATTCAATATAAAAGAGTACTTTGAGAGGGAATATATTTTTTATAAAAGAGAAATTCCTGTGTGATTATATTCAATATAAAAGAGTACTTTGAGAGGGAATGTATTTCTTATAAAAGAGTAATTCCTGTGTGATTATATTCAATATTAAAGAGTACTTGGAGAGGGAGCATATTTTTTATAAAAGAGTACTTCCTGTGTCATTATATTCAATATAAAAGAGTATTTTGAGAGGGAGTATATTTTTTATAAAAGAGTGCTTCCTGTGTGATTATATTCAATATTAAGGAGTACTTTGAGAGGGAGTATTTTTTTATAAAAGAGAACTTCCTGTGTGATTATATTCAATATAAAGGAGTACTTTGAGAGGGAGTATATTTTTTATAAAAGAGTACTTCCTGTGTGATTATATTCAATATAAAAGAGTACTATGAGAGGGAGTATATTTTTTATATAAGAGTACTTCCTGTTTGATTATATTCAATATAAAAGAGTACTTCCTGTGTGATTATATTCAATATAAAAGAGTACTTGGAGAGGGAGTATGTTTTTTATAAAAAGAACTTCCTGTGTGATTATATTCATTTTAAAGTAGTACTTTGAGAGGGAGTATATTTTTTATAAAAGAGTACTTCCTGTGTAATTATATTCAATATAAAAGAGTACTATGAGAGGGAGTATATTTTTTATAAAAGAGTAATTCCTGTGTGATTATATTCAATATAAAACAGTACTATGAGAGGGAGTATATTTTTTATAAACGAGTATTTCCTGTGTGATTATATTCAATATAA
The DNA here is from genome assembly GCF_030222135.1 of Aotus nancymaae. Classification (NCBI taxonomy): domain Eukaryota; kingdom Metazoa; phylum Chordata; class Mammalia; order Primates; family Aotidae; genus Aotus; species Aotus nancymaae. The sequence goes on from NW_026989066.1 coordinate 177,535, forward strand.
AAGGGTATTTCCAGTGTGATTAAATTCAATTTAAATAGTACTTTGAGAGGGTGTATATTTTTTATAAAACAGTACTTCCTGTGTGATTATATTCAAAATAAAAGAGTACTTCCTGTGTGATTATATTCATTATAAAAGAGTACTTGGAGAGGGAGTATGTTATTTATAAAAGAGTACTTCCTGTGTGATAATATTCAATATAAAAGAGTACTTTGAGAGGGAGTGTTTTTCTTATAAAAGAGTACTTCTTGTGTGATTATATTCAATATAAAATAGTACTTTCAGAGGGAGTATATTTTTTATAAAAGCGTACTTCCTGTGTGATTATATTCAATATAAAGAGTACTTTTAGAGGGAGTATATTTTTTATAAAAGAGTACTTCCTGTGTGATTATATTCAATATAAAAGAGTACTATACGTGAGAGTATATTTTTTATAAAAGAGTACTTCCTGTGTGATTATATTCAATATAAAGGAGTATTTTGAGAGGGAGTATATTTTTTATAAAATAGTACTTCCTGTGTGATTATATTCAATATAAACCAGTATATCCAGTGTGATTATATACAATATAAAAGAGTACTTTGAGAGGGGGTATATTTTTTATAAAAGAGTACTTTCTGTGTGATTATATTCAATATAAAAGGGTACTTTGAGAGGGAGTATATTTTTTATATAAGAGAACTTCCTGTGTGATTATATTCAATATTAAGGAGTACTTTGAGAGGGAGTATTTTTTTATAAAAGAGAACTTCCTGTGTGAATATATTCAATATAAAGGAGTACTTTGAGAGGGGGTATATTTTTTATAAAAGACTACTTCCTGTGTGATTATATTCAATATAAAAGAGTACTACGAGAGGGAGTATATTTTTTATAAAAGAGTACTTCCTGTGTGATTATATTCAATATAAAAGAGTACTATGAGAGGGAGTATATTCTTTATAAAAGAGTACTTCCTGTGTGATTATATTCTATATATAAGAGTACTATGAGAGGGAGTGTATTATTTATAAAAGAGTACTTCCTGTGTGATTATATTCAATATAAAACAGTACTTCCTTTGTGATTATATTCAATATAAAAGAGTACTTGGAGAGGGAGTACGTTTTTTATAAAAGAGTACTTCCTGTGTGATTATATTCAATATAAAAGAGTACATTGAGAGGGAGCGTATTTCCTATAAAAGAGTACTTCCTGTGTGATTATATTCAATATAAAAGAGTACTTTGAGAGGGAGCATATTTTTTGTAAAAGAGTACTTCCTGTGTCATTATATTCAATATAAAAGAGTATTTTGAGAGGGAGTATATTTTTTATAAAAGAGTACTTCCTGTCTGATTATATTCAATATAAAAGTGTACTATTAGAGGGAGTATCTTTTTTATCAAAGAGTACTTCCTGTGTGAATATATTCAATATAAAAAAGTACTTCCTTTCTGATTATATTCAATATAAAAGAGTACTTTGAGAGGGAATATATTTTTTCTAAAAGAGAAATTCCTGTGTGATTATATTAAATATAAAAGAGTACTTTGAGAGGGAATGTATTTCTTATAAAAGAGTAATTCCTGTGTGATTATATTCAATATTAAAGAGTACTTGGAGAGGGAGCATATTTTTTATAAAAGAGTACTTCCTGTGTCATTATATTCAATATAAAAGAGTATTTTGAGAGGGAGTATATTTTTTATAAAGAGTGCTTCCTGTGTGATTATATTCAATATTAAGGAGTACTTTGAGAGGGAGTATTTTTTTATAAAAGAGAACTTCCTGTGTGATTATATTCAATATAAAGGAGTACTTTGAGAGGGAGTATATTTTTTATAAAAGAGTACTTCCTGTGTGATTATATTCAATATAAAAGAGTACTATGAGAGGGAGTATATTTTTTATATAAGAGTACTTCCTGTTTGATTATATTCAATATAAAAGAGTACTTCCTGTGTGATTATATTCAATATAAAAGAGTACTTGGAGAGGGAGTATGTTTTTTATAAAAGAGAACTTCCTGTGTGATTATATTCATTTTAAAGGAGTACTTTGAGAGGGAGTATATTTTTTATAAAAGAGTACTTCCTGTGTAATTATATTCAATATAAAAGAGTACTATGAGAGGGAGTATATTTTTTATAAAAGAGTAATTCCTGTGTGATTATATTCAATATAAAACAGTACTATGAGAGGGAGTATATTTTTTATAAACGAGTACTTCCTGTGTGATTATATTCAATATAAAAGGGTATTTCCAGTGTGATTATATTCAATTTAAAGAGTACTTTGAGAGGGTGTATATTTTTTATAAAACAGTACTTCCTGTGTGATTATATTCAATATAAAAGAGTACTTCATGTGTGATTATATTCATTATAAAAGAGTACTTGGAGAGGGAGTATGTTATTTATAAAAGAGTACTTCCTGTGTGTTTATATTCAATATAAAAGAGTACTTTGAGAGGGAGTGTTTTTCTTATAAAAGAGTACTTCTTGTGTGATTATATTCAATATAAAATAGTACTTTCAGAGGGAGTATATTTTTTATAAAAGCGTACTTCCTGTGTGATTATATTCAATATAAAGAGTACTTTTAGAGGGAGTATATTTTTTATAAAAGAGTACTTCCTGTGTGATTATATTCAATATAAAAGAGTACTATACGTGAGAGTATATTTTTTATAAAAGAGTACTTCCTGTGTGATAATATTCAATATAAAGGAGTACTTTGAGAGGGAGTGTATTTTTTATAAAAGAGAACTTCCTATGTGATTATATTCAATATAAACCAGTATATCCAGTGTGATTATATTCAATATAAAAGAGTACTTTGAGAGGGAGTGTATTTTTTATATAAGAGAACTTCCTGTGTGATTATATTCAATATTAAGGAGTACTTTGAGAGGGAGTATTTTTTTATAAAAGAGAACTTCCTGTGTGAATATATTCAATATAAAGGAGTACTTTGAGAGGGGGTATATTTTTTATAAAAGACTACTTCCTGTGTGATTATATTCAATATAAAAGAGTACTATGAGAGGGAGTATATTTTTTATAAAAGAGTACTTCCTGTGTGATTATATTCAATATAAAAGAGTACTATGAGAGGGAGTATATTCTTTATAAAAGAGTACTTCCTGTGTGATTATATTCTATATATAAGAGTACTATGAGAGGGAGTGTATTATTTATAAAAGAGTACTTCCTGTGTGATTATATTCAATATAAAACAGTACTTCCTTTGTGATTATATTCAATATAAAAGAGTACTTGGAGAGGGAGTACGTTTTTTATAAAAGAGTACTTCCTGTGTGATTATATTCAATATAAAAGAGTACATTGAGAGGGAGCGTATTTCCTATAAAAGAGTACTTCCTGTGTGATTATATTCAATATAAAAGAGTACTTGAGAGGGAGCATATTTTTTGTAAAAGAGTACTTCCTGTGTCATTATATTCAATATAAAAGAGTATTTTGAGAGGGAGTATATTTTTTATAAAAGAGTACTTCCTGTCTGATTATATTCAATATAAAAGTGTACTATTAGAGGGAGTATCTTTTTTATCAAAGAGTACTTCCTGTGTGAATATATTCAATATAAAAAAGTACTTCCTTTCTGATTATATTCAATATAAAAGAGTACTTTGAGAGGGAATATATTTTTTATAAAAGAGAAATTCCTGTGTGATTATATTCAATATAAAAGAGTACTTTGAGAGGGAATGTATTTCTTATAAAAGAGTAATTCCTGTGTGATTATATTCAATATAAAAGAGTACTTGGAGAGGGAGCATATTTTTTATAAAAGAGTACTTCCTGTGTCATTATATTCAATATAAAAGAGTATTTTGAGAGGGAGTATATTTTTTATAAAAGAGTGCTTCCTGTGTGATTATATTCAATATTAAGGAGTACTTTGAGAGGGAGTATTTTTTTATAAAAGAGAACTTCCTGTGTGATTATATTCAATATAAAGGAGTACTTTGAGAGGGAGTATATTTTTTATAAAAGAGTACTTCCTGTGTGATTATATTCAATATAAAAGAGTACTATGAGAGGGAGTATATTTTTTATATAAGAGTACTTCCTGTTTGATTATATTCAATATAAAAGAGTACTTCCTGTGTGATTATATTCAATATAAAAGAGTACTTGGAGAGGGAGTATGTTTTTTATAAAAGAGAACTTCCTGTGTGATTATATTCATTTTAAAGGAGTACTTTGAGAGGGAGTATATTTTTTATAAAAGAGTACTTCCTGTGTAATTATATTCAATATAAAAGAGTACTATGAGAGGGAGTATATTTTTTATAAAAGAGTAATTCCTGTGTGATTATATTCAATATAAAACAGTACTATGAGAGGGAGTATATTTTTTATAAACGAGTACTTCCTGTGTGATTATATTCAATATAAAAGGGTATTTCCAGTGTCATTATATTCAATTTAAAGAGTACTTTGAGAGGGTGTATATTTTTTATAAAACAGTACTTCCTGTGTGATTATATTCAATATAAAAGAGTACTTCATGTGTGATTATATTCATTATAAAAGAGTACTTGGAGAGGGAGTATGTTATTTATAAAAGAGTACTTCCTGTGTGATTATATTCAATATAAAAGAGTACTTTGAGAGGGAGTGTTTTTCTTATAAAAGAGTACTTCTTGTGTGATTATATTCAATATAAAATAGTACTTTCAGAGGGAGTATATTTTTTATAAAAGCGTACTTCCTGTGTGATTATATTCAATATAAAGAGTACTTTTAGAGGGAGTATATTTTTTATAAAAGAGTACTTCCTGTGTGATTATATTCAATATAAAAGAGTACTATACGTGAGAGTATATTTTTTATAAAAGAGTACTTCCTGTGT